>NC_138858.1:16695122-16894850 GCF_965183815.1 Platalea leucorodia | reverse complement strand
AATACTTTTTATGTGCATATATGTAGATAACTATACCTGCAGGAAGCCAAATTTGAAGAAGGGTCAAGCTCTCTTTGTGCAGTGTAGAAGTGTCAGTATCACAGCCTGACACACAGCGTGGGATCTGCCAACCCTGTAGCTGTAGCTGAATAGAATAGAATAGGCTATTTCAACTGGAAGGGACCTACAACGATCATCTAGTCCAACTGCCTGACCAATTCAGGGATGAGCAAAGGTTAGAGCATGTTGTTAAGGGTACTGTCCAAATGCCCCTTAAACACTGACAGGCTTGGGGCATCAACCACCTCTCTAGGAAGCCTGTTCTAGTGTTTGACCCCCCTCTCGGTAAAGAAATGCTTCCGAATGTCCAGTCTAAACTTCCCCGGCGCAGCTTTGAACCATTCCCATGCATCCTATCACTGGATGCCAGGGAGCAGAGATCAGCACCTCCCTCTCCCTTTCCCCTCCTCAGGAAGCTGTAGAGAGCAATGAGGTTGCCCCTCAGCCTCCTTTTCTCCAAACTAGACAAGTCCAATGTCCTTAGCTGCTCCTCATAGGACATTCCTTCCAGCTTTGTTGCCCTCCTCTGGAGGCTTTCAAGGACCTTTGTATCCTTCTTAAATTGTGGGGCCCAGAAGTGCATGCTGTACTCAAGGTGAGGCTGCACCAAGGCTGAATACAGCAGCACAATCACCTCTTTTGACTGGCCGGTTACGCTGTGTTTGATTAGTTCAGTACGGATATACCTGAATTAGCCCTGCATTTGCTTTAAAGAAAGTGTGGTACTGCAGAGCTCGGTATTAGACTAACCACAGCTTAGTATTTACCCAGCTGAGCAGTTTTGCAATGGGTCTACACATTAGAGTAGCTACCTTGAACTGAGTTCAGGTTTGTGTATACAACATTGTGTAGATATAACCTTGCTCTGAGAGAGATAAGGACAGCTCTGAGCACATGCCTGGTCTGCCACATGATGCTTCTATATTCATAATTTCTGTTCTGTGTCAAAATGGAAACAATATAGGGCCATGAAATGACGGCTACAATTAGTCAGCCTCATCAACCCTTGTGAGAAAAATAAAAACAAAAGTTGCGGGTATGAGTCACGGCTTTCAAAGTCAGTACTTAACTTCTTCCTGATTTTTAAGGGTCTAATGCCAACATTTCCTATTTGGCCTGGAAAGCTTTCCAGAGGAGATCGCATGCGCATGGAAGTGTCTGCCTCTCTTCACTGACTATCTGGGAAATATGATCATTTATTTAATAAAATTTCTCCATAAGGCACTCAAAATGCAGATATTAATCAGGTGTTTATGATTGGTGAAATGATCCCTGGCCAGGGAACGACATCCTGCTACTGGACTCTGCATGTGAATTTCTTTGCAAATATTTTTGCAGTATCACAACTGTGAATATCAGCATTTTGGACTAGATATGAGGAAGAAATTTCTTACAATGAGGGTGGTGAAACACTGGCACAGGTTGCCCATTGAGGTGGTAGATGCCTCGTCCCTCGTCCCTGGAAACATTCAAGGTCAGGCTGGATGGAGCTCTGAGCAACCTGATCTAGTTGAAGAGGCCCCTGCTCGTTGCAGGAGGGTTGGGCTACATGACCTTTAAAGGTCCCTTCCAACCCAAACCATTCTATGATTCTGTGATGATATTTGGTACAAAATATTTACACTCTAAGTCGGAAGAAGTATTAAGGTACAGACATCCACAGGCACCAGATGCTTCCCCCTACGCATGAGCATTTTGTAGCCTTCCTGCATGTTGACTGCTTTATTTACGGCTCAGACAGACACAGCCACTCAATGCCAGAGCAATTTGTGTTTCTTGGGCTTAATGGTTCAAATTGTGTGCTTTGTATTACACACTGCCAAGCATTCACATTAGGCAGTAACTAATACATGAATATTATGAATATTTTTTTTTGCTCATCCCGTATCAATGCCTCATTTCACACTTTGGACATTAAATAAGGCCGAACATATGTATGTAAATAAGAGATCTTGTAAGTTGGGTGGCCGATATGCCCCCACTCTCCCCACCCCCCAAAAAGCATTTAGAATTCTTCTTGCCAACCTAAAATAAGTGATGTTTGATTGGAAAGATTTAAAGAGAAAGGTTTTCTTCTCTTTCTTAGCCTACATGTCCCATTTCACTGAACTTTAAATGAATTTCTTTTTAAAATTGAAACAAATATTGAAATTAAGTGTTACAGCAAATCACACTGTTCTTTTTCAGAAAATATTGAAACAAAACATTTTGACTATTGTGTCTGATTTTGTTTGGTAGAGTATTCAATATTTGACAGCTTAGGCCTAAATCCCAAAATGTTTTCGATGGACCTTGATCTGAGCTTTTACACATTTTTACATCATTCATCAAACAATCTTCATGTGGCAGAAATCTTTGTTAAAAACAGTACATGATCATGAAATCACAAACTGTCATAACACAGATCCAAAATAAAACAGAATAAAAGATTCAAGAACAGTATTATATTTATAGCTTGTTAAATGTATGAACATCCCAGCTTTCAAACTTGAACTTTCTTCCCTATTTAATTGAAAATCAAATTATTGTTTAAAAACAAAACAAAGAAAAAAACCCGAAATTTTGTGCCTTTACTTCAAAGACATGAGTAAAATTGCCTCAGTTGCATAATACCTATAATCAACAAGACACAAGTCTCTCCCTTCTTCTATAAACAGATAGCGTGCAAGGAAGTACAAGTTATGGCTTTTCCTGTTTCTATCCTCAGTTACATGCATCAAGAACAAATATAGCTATTTTTACTGAAACAGGTCAAGAATTTCAGAAAATGATATACCAGAAAACTCTCCTAAATTAGAGTATTTCTGTTGATGACTGCACCATATTTATAGCTAGAACGTATAATATTTAAAGCCCATGTGGAGTATGTCCTCATCTCCAGGGGTAAATAAAGTAACACTGTCACTTCTTGACATGATGAAATGAACTGAATGGCATCAAACTTCACTCACATTTTGAGGGTCCCGCAGGATCTTAGATATAGGCTCTACAATGTCTTAATAATGAATTCTGTTCAATTCACCAGCTTGATATACAAGCTAAACTAAGGACTGTAAGATGTTCAAACTCTTCTTGGAAAACGGATCATAACACAGCCAGAAGTAGCATCAGTTACAATGGAGAGGATTAGCAATGCACACAGAATACAGATTAAGACTTGGTCTCTTACACCCTAACTTCAGAGGAACATATCTCTAAGGTCCCACTTTCTTTTCCAGTTCCTTATGACAGGACTTGTAATTCTTTGTCTCACAGGTGTTCCTTCAACAGGCACAAGAATTTTTGAGAGGGAGCAGTTTTGTTTGGGACTCATATACTCTGGGTTTACCAGTAAACACACACGCACACATGCACGCACGCACGCGTATATTTGTGACCAGTTCCACTTCTAAGAAAAATTATCTTCTGATTGATTGTTTCCAGTTTCCATGGCAAGTTTCCAGCCTTCAAAACTGCAGGCTTTTGTGACTGACTGGAGGAAATTTTGCCATATTGACTTGTATAAGGCTTGGCACTCTTGGGGTAGATCTCCTGAATTCCTTGTTTCCCACACAAGTCAATTATCAACGTTGTACAGGACCCTGTGTGAGCTCCATCTCCTGAACAAACTGTACCAGAATGTGATAAATGAACACAATAGCTCAGTTGAAAGCATTTAGGCATAAAGGCAGCAGGGTACTGAAAGTAAAGGCTGTCAAACTGAGATTTTAAATAGACTAGAAAAGCAAATCAAAACATGGATACACACTTGCTCTTTTCCTACCTGATCCAATAAGTTCCGGTCAAATTGTCATGAATAAAACCACTCACTTCATTCAAGATAATGGCTTGGCTGAATACACAGCTCCAACAATAGAAAATAGGGAAAAAACTGGTAAATCTCTGGCTTCCACTGTGACTACTAAGAAAGTTTAGTAGAAAAGCTCCTAGTCCTGCCCCTGGGTTTAGCTGAAGGTAAGTGTTCAGCTGCCACAGCTGTGCTGCAAAAGAGTAAAATGCCTTCACATTCTGCTCTCGATATGTTATGACCACAGATTAGCCATGGTCTAAACTCTGGCTCAGCCAGAAGAAACTGTGCCAAAACAGTAGCTAAAACAATAGTGTGGTTTATGGAAAGAATCGGGAATGCAGATGTGCCATCTCTTCTGCTTACATTTGTTTGTGGGTCACCAGCCTACAGTTTTCCATTTAGCGTAGTTTCAATGCTATATATTCTTTAATCTTTAAAAAGAGAATATGGTACTATAATTGCAGCTTACTGGAAGTTTATATAGAGACGGACTTTAAAACAAAAAAAAATCTTAAAATCTAGAGGAAGGCTAATTCCTTTAGAGATTAAGGTTCCTTGGTTTTTTTTCTTAAAAGTCCCTCTAATAAAATTTAACTTTAAAGGGAGCTAGCCTTGTGTGTGGAAGAGTAAGGAACTGAAGTTTGTAACTGGGTTGTAACAAAATAGGTTATCATCACCTTGGGGAAAGTCCTACTGCCACCAGAGCTCTGGTACTTCTGCGGGAACAATGGTGGAGCAGTACACAAGTTGTACAGAAATGCTTCTTACTAGTGTTGGCCTTAGGTAGGTGAAATAATAATGAGGATATGAATGATCCAAAAAAATCAAGCTAACTAAACAGAAAGTGAAAAAATAGGATATATTTTTGCTGAACAAAATTCTGGTTGTGGTAATTTTAGATGGTTTATGTAGAATTATCACTTATTGGAACTTAGGATACCTATCAAACCTAGAGCAAACCTAAACTTACAGAAGAATAACATGATCCGATATGCAAATCAGTGACAGAAGAAACCTTATGCAACAGTATATATCTTCATATAATCCACTCTCAAAGCATGCATAACGTGTCACTGCTAGAGCATAATAGACAAAGATGGAAATGGAAAAGTAAACAGGGAAATTAGCTACATTTAAAATTGGAAAGAGTTATGAAGACCTGGATTATTATTTACTGTAGCTCAAATTTGTACATTGAAAGTGAATGGTCTATCAATTAGGTTCTGCTTCTGAATCCACCAAGCTCAATAAATATTGGGCAATTTACTTTAATAATTGATTTCTCTGGTACCAGGAAATTTTGATTCGTTCAAATTGTGCAGCCAAATGAACAACATTTGCTGTCAGTGGATGATATTGTAAATAGGTACAGTCTAGTACTAATAAATTGTCAGACATCACATATACCGAGAGTGGCATGCAGTAAGTGGAGACAACAACCAGGTGAACCTCCTCATCAGGCTGCTTGCTAGTCTGACTCAGCTTTTGCTCTAGGTACAACCTGTCCATGAAGGGCCAACAGTAAAGTTCTGGAGCAACTCTTTGGGGAAAGAAGAGAATTTCTTTCCTATCAGTAATAAATAAGATCGTTTTGCATAAAGTACTCAACAGAAACAAAACGAAGTTTAATAACTCTAAGATGCTGTATTGCAGTGAAAACTGAAGGGGAATGCTGCACAAGAGAATATTTTGCCCATGGAGTAAGTCTAAATATTGCAATAGTTCTTGATAAATATGGGTGTTTTGCTGAGGAACATGAAAGAGGAATATGGCTTCACCTCTGCATTGAAGACTAATTTGGTGACTGCTACATTGAGCAACAATATGCAGGCATCCCTGCCTAACAGATGGGGGGTGTGCACAGTGTTTTGGGGAATGCCAGAAGGATTTTTTTAGCAAGTTTGCGACGTAATCAATGAACAAAAAAATAAAAAAAACAATTCTGGAGTTTGGTAACACTGAATGAAGAGGCAATGGCTCTTCTCTTTCAGGTTGTTCTCTTTCAGAACAAACTTCTCCCTTTTTTTGTCAAGTGAGATTGACATAGTTAAAAGAATAAAAGCCTTGCAGAAGCAGAGCTTTCCCACCGCATCAAAGTCCAATGGCTGTGCTAGTTTCCCACACTCTCTGTCCTACTGAGTGTCCACAGAACAGAAATCAACGTGGCTCACCGATGTGGTGTCCATGAGGGTACACACAAAAATTCAGTAAATAAAGCTCAGGACCGGGGGAAAACCAATCATGCAGCATTACTCAGTATGTAAGTACTGCCCATCAGACAGTACAGGGATGGGCAAGGATGGGGACATGTGCCATGTTCCACTGTCTTTGGCATATGCTTTCCAGATGATGCCCTCTCATGTGCAGTGGTGGAATCACATGATTTCTGTTACAGGCAAGCCGTATCAACTGGCCTGCCTACATATGTAACACATAAAGGGAAGCAGAGCCAGAGGTCACAGTATTTGTAATGAAAGGCAGTTATGTAACAAACCCACTTCCAATTATCTCTTAATTGCTTATATAGTTATTGAGTTACAGCTCAAATTGAAATTACATTTTCAATAAAGTATGTATAAAAATTATAATGAATAATGCTTTTATCTGTTACGGCCATTGCTGTAGATGTTCAGTATTGACTAACATTATGTGGTAGAGCATATGAGGAAATACGGAAGCACAAATGAGGTCCCGCGGGCGAACGGTATGTGCAATAAACAAACATTACAAAAGGTCTCCCATGCCCTTCTCAGAGAAAACAAATTCTACAGTACTGACAAAAATCTCCAACATCCTTCTTTCTTCTGCACATGCAATTTCCAGTTCAAAGTTAATAGCTGTCTAAAAGCAAACCCATTGCTCACCATCATGCAGCATAATAAAGCCAGCACGCAGTGGTGAGGGGATGTCCTAGCTGAGACACAGTCCCCCCACAGCCACCAGCTTCCCACCAGATTGGTGCTCAGAACCAGGACTGACTTTTCTCCAGAACGACAAGCTGAAGTATAATCCATCATCTCCAAACTGGGCTCCAAGCCGACACTCACCTCCCCAAACTCTAAGAGGAAAAAACTCAGAGGATCTGGGGAGTAAGACTGTTAGGCGTGAACCCAGGTTAAGAACTGCAACTTAACAACTACCTTCATGGAAAAGCCACACTAGGGCACATCTTGATGGTCCTGGCTAAATTTGACAACTCAACCTCCCTTGTTTTAACAGTAGCTCATTTCTTATAAACAAGAAACCGTGCAGAAGGGGCACTTTGACAGCACTGGGGTGAGTACTTGCAGAGGATAGCCATGCGCTGGTCTGACCGGGGGACAAGGCGGATCCAAACCTCAAGCGCCAGAGCCAGGCAGAGGCAGCCGGGGGCAAGCGGAGGCCGGTGGCAGGCTGGGTGCTGCAGTGAGCGCGTCGCTGTGTCAGGCGGCAGCAAACAGCTGCACAGCGGCGTTAGGAAAGCAAACAACACAAGTGCCAACCTGAGAACAATATGGAGACTGTTTTTACAAAGGGAAAGTTATGGCACAGCTAATGTCTGCAGTAGGAGTGGACAAAGGGAGCAAAAGCAGGGAGCACAAAATAAAGAGGGACAAAGACACAGGAGGGAAAAAGGATGAGAAAAGAAGATGACATGTTTGGCAAGAAAAGCACAAGAGGACACATAAGCGTGTATGAGAGGAAGACAGAAAAGGGTAGCAGATGATTGGAGGTAAAGGCAGAAGAAACATAATATTGAGAAACTGTAAACACAACGTGGGAGCTGATGCGAACCTGCAATCACACTGTCACTCAGTTTAAATAGTTGTCCTGGTTTTGGCTGGGATAGAGTTAATTTTCTAGTAGCTGGTATAGTGCTGTGTTTTGGATTTAGGATGAGAATAATGTTGATAACACACTGATGATTTAGTTGTTGCTAAGTAGTGCTTACACCAGTCAAGGACTTTTCAGCTTCCCATGCCCTGCCAGGTGCACAAGAAGCTGGGAGGGGGCACAGCCAGGACAGCTGACCCAGACTGGCCAAAGGGCTGTTCCATACCGTATGGCATCATGCTCAGTGTATAAACGGGGGGGAGCTGGCTGGGGGGCAGTGATCGCTGCTCAGGGATTGGCTGGGCATCGGTCAGTGGGTGGTGAGCAATTGCATTGTGCATCACTTGTTTTGTATCATTGTTGTTATTATTATTTTATCGTTGTTGTTGTTATTATGTTCTCTTCCTCTGCTGTCCTGTTAAACTGCCTTTATCTCAACCCACAAATTTTACCTTTTTTTTCCCCGATTCTCTCCCCCATCCCATTGGGGGCCAGGGGGAGGATGAGAGAGCGGCTGTGTGGTGCTTAGTTGCCGACTGGGGTTAAATCACGACAACAGTGAACATGACAATTTCTTGGTCTGGCATGTACATATCCTGATAGTGCAGAGAAGAAATTGCCCGTATCCGGGATCACCCAAAAGAGATACTGAAGTAAGAGACTGGAGGAGAAAGCAGGTGGCTGTAAGAACAGTGTGAAAAGAAACAAGCAAGCAATGACGTGGTGCACCTCTGTTTAAGGACACCTGCAGAATAATGACAGCGCAACAGAAAGACTGAAGTCTTCCTCACAAATCTAACAAGGTTTCAATCATTAGGTCCACTATAATCAGCACTCCATAAAAGCAGGACCATGAATTTGCCAGGTTTCATTAGACAGATGCAGCTGTGTATTGTCAATTACCAATGACAGTATGTCCCAAACTCTGTATTTCATCATGGAAACAGTGCTGGTTATGCACAAATGTATCCTGATGCTTCTTATTATTTATTCTGCCACCACACCCTCGTTACATCTGAATGAAGTAACTCATGAAGATACTGGCCCTCAATCTGGCCTTGTTCTTGACATTTGGTCCTTTTAATTCATGCTGCTTTTGGGAGACCAGAGTCAAGCTGTAAATTCTTGTACTTCCCACTGTTGAACTGTCAAGCTACCTCTGGCTTCTGCAGATTTTAACCATTCTTCAAAATAGTGACTGCCTGATTTATGTGCAATAATACCTGCATACATGACAAGAAAATCCCACCTCCTACTCTACAGATATTTTCATGGAGTACAAATCATCAATCTCCATTTGAAATTTGAAGTAGTAGAGTTTGGTGTGGATTTTAGTCAAGTGAAGTAAGTGAAGGAAAAATACCAGTTCTATCCACAGAACAACTATCTGAATGTCTTTGAAGAAAACTCCCAAAAGTCAGCAGCAATCTTGTTCTTCAGTCCAGAGGGAAGTTCCCTGTTACAGTCACCATGTATCAATATAAAAACTAAGGAGACAAAAAATGTCCAGAGGCTGTTATTAAGAGTATCATTTGTTACCCTCCACACCTGGAGTGAAACTCCAAGGGACATTACTGACCTGTCATTCAGAGATTCCTCTGAGAGGTCCTGCTACAAGATCCACCTGACACAACAAGGGCCCGTGCACCGAACAAAAGCTGAGCCTTCAGAGCAATCCGAGGAGTTACTTCCCGTACTCTGACCCGTGACAGTGACAACTGGAAATTATATGTGGCTTTGAATACCTGAAGACTAAAAGTCATGCTGATTCTTCACAGTTCTTCATGATGAGACCCACCCAATTTCACCTCTACAGAGACTGTGAAGTATACAGGGGCTTATACAGTATTTTCACTCTTTTTGCACATCTGGACCATAATATCTTTTCTTGGGTCCCAAAGAAGACTGAATTGACTTGAGTATTTTAGAACATTCTGGCACGCAGTATTTCTCGTGTGCTTTTTAGAGTGTCTGTTTTATTACTGTAGCCAGGGTGTTTACTCGTTCAGTAATTCAGAGCTTTATTATTGCAATGAATCATGAATGATGAGTTACCAGCTTCAAAGAAGATCCAGTGAAATTTTAAAAACAAACTAGAGAAGAATAAAAGTATTGTTTTCCACTCTATTTATCCTCAAACTTAGCAAGAACCCGAGCCTTTGCAGTTTTCCAGTGTTCTTGTAAGAGCACCCTTTCTAGTAGGTTTCAAAAGGAAAACAACTGTGACAACAGATCTGTCCCCCACTTAAGTAGAGTTCTTGTAGACCTACCAGGATTGTCCTTTTACTAGTATTTATAAAGCAACAATCTCCACTCTTCATTGTCAGAAATTAAGCCAATATTGTGATATATCATGTAAAAATCCTGCTAATTTACAAACTAGTTTTCTTTGAAAAAAACAAACCACCAGAGTACCAAGCAGTTCCCAAGGCCATGACTTACATACACGCTTTGGATCCCAGCGGGACTCTTGCACATGAAAGGAAATGTATGTGACACATTTAAAGTTACAAACAGGGAGGATCTGATGTTCTTCCCAAAATGGGAAAGTTGCTGAGCTGGATACATTTTAACTTACTTTGAAATTCAGGATGATGTAAAAACCAAACAAGGGAAACCATGCCAATGATATTAGACTGTTGGAATTAAGTTAGCAGTGGAAAAACGACCCCCCCAGAAGTGCTGGCGATTCAGCGCTAGGATGAACAAAGCACTAGAGAACACGTGAAGCGGGAGCACTCATGACTCAAGGGAGTTGAGCTTAACAGAATACATATTTTCCTTCAGCTTTTATTTTTGTGATCTGGCTATAAGCCTAAAAGAATCTTCTGATCATCTGTACAGCGCTGAGTGGCCGGAAGTAAGCCTCCAGATTCATCCTTATTTTACTATTGCAGAGGAGATTTGGACAAAACAATCACATTCAAAAGCACAGTGGACAGATTTATAAAGGAAATATCTTTTTTTTTTTTTTTTGACAGACTGCCAAAAGTGATTTAAGTTTTGTGTATCCTCTGCTGAACTTGACCTTCTCTAACACCTGTTCCCTCTTTGCGAGAACCCACTGCTGTCAGTCCTGGGCTTCAGAGCTTATTCAGGGAAGAGTCACAGACAGAGGTGGCGGCTTTTCTTCTCAGTACTTGAAATATAGGCTCCAGAGATATATCACTGTTAAAAAATGGGCCGTTCTCACTTGGCTTGTTTCCCATATCCCTCCAATGCCTTCTCACAAACTAGTCTTTTCAAATAACCATAGGAAGAGTTTAGAGGGAAGCCCTGATTTTTTTCATTTGAAAACACAGACATTTCCTGACTGGACAAAACAAAGAGCAAACATCTAAGTTAACTAGAGACCAACCTGGGTCTGTAGAATTACTGTTATATTAGTCTTTAGCATGCCTAAGAAGCCTCCACTTCTGACAAAAGCATGGCTTTTAAGGATACTATGCCAAGAAGGGGCTCATTCCCTGACATTCATGCAGAAGCAATACAGTTTTCATGGTTTATTTAGATTAAAAGAAGATTAATAGGCACTGTCAATAAGGCTACACCTGATGATTCTTTAAAACAATCAAAGAAACATAGGTCAGTCAAAAAATGCTCTTACACACCATCTAGAATAGTACTTCCTTCTCCTCTAGGAGCTTTCCAATACGCACTTAAGCTCAGCAGGTTCTGGACATTCAACACACAATACACTAAGAGCTTTGTACATGCCCTCATTCAAACTATCATTCAAACAATCACACATAATCTCCCTAAAATTATTGTAACATATGCATTTCTCTCCTTTTTGCAATGGGAAAACAGGGGAAGAAGAGGGGTTCAATATGTGAACCCCAACTGAGCTTAGAAAGAGGGAAGGAAGAACAGTTGCCAAAGCCAAAATGATTGCTCAGAAATCCTGGCACCAACAACTTGCTTTAATGTGTCAGACACTGCATTGCCAGTCAGTTACGAAGCTCCATTTACATTCAGGTTTCTAAATGCAGGTATTAATCACCGATATATGTCCTATAGATTGACACCAGATATTATCACGAGATACACCTTTCCTGTTCTGGAGACTCTGTAGCTCTGGAAAGCCTGAAGGCAGGTACTGCCCAACTCGTCTCCCACAGCGGTTGTGCATCACCTCCCTTCTGGCCCAGCTTTCCTTGTTCTCTACATTTTTCTCTCAGTATCCCTCTGCTATTCTGTGTCAACAAATGCACTGCTTAAGCCAGCAGTCATTCTGTTGATTTTGCTCCAATGCCTTAGTAAGAGAAAACTGAGCTTACAACAGCCCACAGATCACTTGCATGCATTTAGCCAGATTTCTATATCTTGACTACTGTCTCAGCAACTGTGATTCCATCTACACCCCTGCACAGTAAGAGCAAGAGTTTGCTACTCAGAGAGGTGTGAAGAATAAATTTATGACACCCTTTCCTCAGCAACAACTGCAAGCTGTAATTACACAAAATGACCAAAACTACATTTTTGGCACACTGAGGCAGATGGGATTAAGTGGTTCATAAAACCCCCTCTACAGGTGAGCAGAAAAACATGAGTGCAAGAGGGTTAGTCTTGTCTTTAAAACAATAGAAATAGCGTTGAGGATAATTCATGTGAGAACATCCCTGAGTGATGATATTAAATTTTACTTCAAGAAATTGTTCCGTCTGGGTGAAAAATTCATCTCTAGTTGGTGCTGGTTTTACTATTGTATGAATCAACATCAGCAGGTTAAATGGATTTACACAAGTATAAGAGACAAAACTGACATCCAGTTTAGTTTTGGGTAAAAAGTAATTCTGTAATTTCCTATTACATTTAATGTTGGCAGCCTTGTTTGACATCCCATGTCATTTACCAATTTTGCTGAGAATATTTAAATTCCTCTAAGAAATTGCCTTGGAATGTGTCTTTAAGGAAGTCTCATAGAAAGTTACCATGATCCCACATAGTCACAGATATTCTGCATTAGTCCTGGTAGGTCCAAACGCAGTGGACCTCAGTAAAGAAGGATTTTATCTTCTTTTTCAACAGAGAGACTTTGATAGCAATATCTTCCAAGCTTTTAAGGGGTAGAATTTTAGTAATCTACAATAAGTGTACGCTCATTCTTACCATACCATTTCTGAAAGTTCTTTGAATTTTCCTGCATTTTTGAAACCCAGGTTTTCACCGTCATACTTAGTGTGGAGTTTCCCATGGTACAAACTGTTAGATCCTAATTCCTATGGACGCATAGCAACTGTATATTTTTTTATTGCTCACAGATGTCCGAGACGCTCTCAGCAGTAATATATAGAAACTGAGATTTTGCTAGTTGTGAATTTTTTTTTTTTTTTAGTAAAATACGCTGTCTTACAGGTCTCTTGAATTTGAAATGTTATGGATAGTATTTTTCTTAGTCATGTAAATTAAGAAATGTCTAAGGATATATTGATATAATTTAAGAAAACAGACTGAATGGTAAGATTAGAATTAGAAAACATTAGGGCAAAAAGTAAATGCAAACACCTTTAAAGCAGGTAATGTGCAATGTCAATATGTGAAAGAAAAGGAAAGGAAAACTGATCAGGTTTGGCTCATCGTCAGTAATGTACTTAAAATCTGCTGAAATAAAAGACAAATTACATGTTTGATCAGATTTTAATGATAAAGTAACATCTGAAGAGGGAAAAGCTATAATGACTAACCCAACGTTATCTCCCACAGTATACTATGTTTCTTGATTGCAATTCTAATTGGGTTCAGAAAGTCTTCTTAATTATTCCCATTCTTTCGCCATACAGACAGCTGCTTTTGTTGCAGCAACAAGAGTGACCTTGTGAAATGTTGCCCTTTTATTTAGATGCAATTCTTGATTATACACTAAATCATACTGTCTCAGTTTATTTAAGCAAATGCTAAATCTTGATGGCCCTGCAGGGCCAGTGCAAGTTTGGAAAGGTGAGAGGAATTATACATTATGGCCCATGTTTCAACAGAATTTGTCAGAGATGGTTGCAGAATCTTTACCTTGAGATTTATAGTGCTGAACCCGTCACCTAATCTTTAAATATCCCTGTATTTTCAGTCACTTCAGATGTTATGTTGAGCTACAAGCAGCCCAGAACAAGTAGGTGGAAAAAGGCAGAGGAAAAAAAGAAACAAAAGGCACGCAGAAAGAAGACAAAAAACCAAAGCCGTGAACTATAAATCCTAACGACACCTATACTTGGAAGCTGCTTCTTTTTAAATGCATGCTATAGAAAGCAACTGCTAAACAGATACTAAAAATAAACGTAAATTTTGTGACTCTGTGTAACTCAAAGAGCTGTATTTGCAATGAGAGGTTTGCTTTTGCCTGGCCGGGGGTCAGAGCTGCCCGCCCGCGCGGGAGAAGGGTGTTGATTTCCCATGCAGGCGGGGAGTCTCCCCGTCCCCCCGCTCCGGACGGAGGCCGCCTGCCCCGGACACCCCACCACATCTCTGCTGCTGCCTCGCACCACGCAGAGCAGCGGAGCGGGGCGAGGGGACGCTTCCGAGGCCGTGAGGAATGGCTGCTTGGTGCCAAGCTCATCTTAAGGGCGGGAGATTCGAAGCCGTTTCCAAGTCTGGACAGCGAAAGACCACCTCACACAAACTCGATGGCGCAAGGGAGGCCAGTTGCCTTACTTGGTGAAATGAATGCTTGGCTGAGTGCTTGACTGATGGTCAGAGAGGCTAGAAGCTATAGCAGGAGATTGACTAAATAATTTTACATAAGAAGATAGGAAGGTAAGATTTTGGCGACATACACCTGCCTATGAACAGAAAGCCCAAATATACACGTGGCTATTCAACGCAAATAAGTGACACCAATTCTTCTGTATTACAGCCATCGGTCATATTTATTCTGGTTTTCCAAAAAGTCAGAAAGTAAAACCTGCACGAATTGGCACTTGCCTTAAGAACCAGCCTAGGCTCACACACAAGCTGTCATAACAGAAAAAAACCCCCTCATCTGAAACAAACGCTAGTTCTTTCAGAAGATTCAGTCTGTGCTATTCCGGGTAGCTACAAAATTATTTTTTAATGAAACCAGATAAAAAGAAAGAGCAAAATCTTTCTGTGGAAGGTTGATATTCAAGAAATGCAACAGAAAGGCAGAAGATACAGCAAAAGACTAGATCTCAAAAAGCTCATGACAGAGGAAGAAGACTAGATGGTAAAAGCAAACAAATAGTCTGTAGAGCATGTTGCAACATTTCAGACCTACTTGCACTTACTGGCATGTCTAAGAAGTGAACTCATCAATAAAAGCCCATAATGTTTGCTCTTCATCATTGATTTTGAGGCCAGAACGATCCTGAACAGTCAGACAGGTTTACACTGACTGTTAATGTTGAACCTTGCAGACTGTGAAAAACACGGCTTTGTCTCCTAAAACTCTGCAGTAAAGACTCTACCAGAAGAACAACACTATTTCCACTAAAAAGCCCTTCCTCAGCAGACGTGCATTAGCGCTGAATGCTGGTCACAGCACTGGACTAGCCTCAGGAAAGCTGAGCTCAGCACTTCAAGCTTGGATGCTTATTTGCATCTCTAGAGACAAATTCTTCTTCAGCTTGCAATCCTGCTGGCTTTTGCGAGGCAAGTGTTATAGAGTTTGCCCCATGGCCTGCAAAGCTGAGTTGGAAGTCTCTGAGCGAGGCCACTCCTGTGACTTTCAGAAACCTTTTATAGCTGGGCTATAAGTAATGCTAGAACAGGGAATGCAGTTATGCTTTGGAAAAAATAATTATGCCTAGAGAGGCTGTCTTGATTGCTTCCACCTACTCTGAAACACTCAGCACTGCACCATGTATAAAGATCAGTCTCCAGAGGGAATATGCAAACTGCGCAGGGGCCATTTAAGGCTCAAGTCAGCATTGAAATCTGCAAAGTTTTGTGTTTATGGTGAACTTCAGTGTTTCTGTCACCTTGTTTATGGCAGTGACCAAGACAACACTATACTGAATGACTTGAGCCATCATACTCTGATGGTCACTCCAGAAATAAAACGCAAACAACTTCTGCTATGTCTGCACAGGATATGGTATTAGGATGTATGATTAGCCACTGCATGTAAACCTAGCACAGCACAGAGTCAGGACCAAGACAATAAAAATACAAATAATACTAACTATTTTAATTTCAAAATAGGAAAAAACTGTTGGTAATTTAAAACACACAGAAATCTTTCCTTCTCCAGCTGCTCTTAGAGGAAAAGGTAAGGAAAAACATGGATCACATCTGACAGTGTCCAGGCAATCACACAGATCTCTTTAACAAATTAATCTTTACTGAAACAACAGGGAGCTGAAATACATATCAGCTTAGCTTAAAAAAGAAAAATATCTCCAAGTAGATATATCCAGTAATGGTCTTTTAACTTTATTTAATTTAACTTATAAAATTTAAGCTCACCCTTCTTCCCTGAGATAGAAGAGTAATATGATAAACAAGAGGGACTGCCACAGAGACAGAGGCCCCACTGGTGACACAGAAAATTCCCTCTCTATTTTACAACTTCTCTCTCTGCTCCCTTTCCCACCAGCCAGCCACGAGATGCTATGGCTTCAGGACTTGGAGAAAAGAGACATGCAGACACGCTCTCCATATTCTTTGGTCAAAGTCTCCAGATGTTACAGCGGAACAGAAATGGCAACAGTTGTGAGAAGAGAGGACAACCGATCTGCGAAGGGTCGCGATCCTGATGACAGTGCTCAGGAGCCATGTTCCCCGTGCCGCAGCGCATGTGGCCGGCATTGGCTCTGCAAGGGATTTCTGACTACACACTGCTGCTCTTGGGCAATGCAAGCATAAAATTAACAGTGCAATTACAATCCACAGCTCACAAAGCCCTTCTTCACACTCACAGGACCAGCAATGAGTTTTGATACAACTGTCTGATGCAGTTTTATCATTATGTCAGGCTCTTAAAAACCTCATTTACACTGACCTTGCTCAGTTGGTACCTTGGTTGCCCATGAAGGACCAAATGCTACCAGGGATTTCCTTAAACATATCAAGACACAGCTATGAAACCTAAACAGTAAATCAAATCATGTCCTAAAATAACATATTTGCAGTAAGCAGGAGGGATAGTATATACAATAGCTACAGGTTGGATAATCTCTTTGTGGGTTCCCTGCTGGTATCAAAGCAAGGGAATCTTTCCGTGCTGCAATCTGTTATGTCTGATCTCTACAAACAAGTTTGGCATCTTTTCTTTAACAATCCCATCACAATGCTGTCAAAACTACCCCCACTGAATGCTTCCCAGAGTGCTATGGACACGTGCCACTAGTGTTGCCTGAAAGCCTTCCTTGTTCTGGGTGGGCTCTACCACTTTTCTTCTCCCTGGGCTCCTTGGCATGCATTCTGGGTGCAAAGACATGGATCCTTGCCTTCTAACTTGAAAGAGCTTAACTGATGCCCCTAAGGAAAGAGCTGAGGTGATCTGATCTACCATGTGAAGATACTGATCTGCTATCTAGAGATACTGATCTCTCCTCCTTGACTGCAGTTCAGCCAACTCCTGCAGCAGGCACAGCTGGCTGTGCCATGGGAAGAAGGAGGCTCCCAGGCCACTCGCTCTCTCCTGCTCCAAGAGCCCGTATGACGAGGTGGACTAGGGAAGGGAAGCAGCTGACAGCTAACACTGGGGGGGGAAAAAAAGGAGTATTTTCCAGCCAAATCGGTTCCTCAAACCAGCTTCCCATGTGACTGCAAAAAAGCCTGTGCCAGCATGTGCGAGGCAGCAGTGAAGGTTTGGAAACGAGCAGCCAGGCACAGATGAGCCCAATTCTTTCACTGGCAATGAAGCGCTTATTTTGGGGAAAAAAAAAAAAAAAAACCCACTCTTCCTCCTTATCAGGTGCCTAAAGCTGAATGCCAGTGATTCTGCACAGCTTAAAATGATGTGGGGCAAACAGTACAGAGTAAGAGGCTCAAGCAGAAATCCATTCGGTCCCTTGTCTTGACTTGTGGTGTGACTCTAGCAGCAGGAACGAGCATAAAAGAAAAAAGAAATCAGCTTGCATGGTTTGCAGTTGCCACACATGGGCTTACGGAAAGTAATTTATATTGATTAAATTAACCTGAAATTCTGAATAACATCTCTGTGTTGACAGTATAACCAGCTCCAGCAATTCTGGCTCTAACAAATCTGAGATACATATATATTAAAGAGGGCTAGGCAAGCCAGTTTAGGAAATAACAACAGCATGAAGTTTTATACAAGCTTACTACCCAGCTTTGCTTTGTTTGAAATTTGAAAAAATGAAGGTATTTTTTTCATTATTTCCAATTTTTTATTCTTTAACTATACTTTTTAGTTCTATCAGGAGGAATAAATGGAAATGTCAAATTATTATTCATCATTAAAAAGATGAATTTCAAAGTATAAATTGTTTCAACAAAACCAGGAACAAAAGACTATGAGAAATACCAATGTACACCTTATAAAATTTCCAGGTTCATTTCTAGATGATTAAGCTTGAGGTAAGCATCCAAATTAAATCACAACATTTCAAAGGAGAAAAAACGAAAATTATGGTAGTCAAGAGACTGCAGTTATAACTGTAAAACAAAACTCAAAAACTTTAGTAGTTTTTGGGACCTTATAGGAGAGAAAAATTGTTGGAAGATGGGAAGAGTAGTGAGAGTAGAGTGGGTAGATAGAGTGTCCACATGATGGAAGAGAGACAAAAGATGCCAGAAACATGTTAAAATAAAATATATATCAGTAGCAGAGCTAACAGTGCCATCTGCTAAGTCTTCCTTTCACATCCCACTACAAAATCTGGTATTCAATGGCTTGACGCTTTGCTATAATTTATTCATTTGAGGTGACAATCTCAGTATCAGGCGCCTGTCTTTTATGGAAATCTCCATCTGAAACAGTTCAGCTATTCCTGAGCAGGTTAGAGAAAGCCGTTTGCTCATGCTAAGTACTCCGGTGTTCTTCACTTTGAAAATAGCTTTTCAATTAGGAACACACCATCATCTTATGGAAATCTGTCCCAACTCTATTATGCACCACACTGAGGGCTTCACACCGTGCCTAAATTTGCACTGGCACCTTTCATGGAGCACAATTTTATCACATGAGGCGCAGACAGACCTATTACTTTTACGAAGCTAACTGCTTATATAATGCTATTGTAGGTCAGCGTAGGTCCTGGTCTGTTGGCGAGATGTTTGTGCTGTTATCTGAGCTGGGAAACCAAACCCAGGAGTGATCCCTTTTGAGTCCTGAGGGCACAGAACATGGTGGCACATGTTGGAAATTCCTACGACAGTGGCAAAACGCTGACAGATTAATCCACACCTGGCCCCCGAACATGCCTAGTATGTCTCACCAAACTATAAATCAAGTATGTTTCTACAAGTCGTCTTCTTTTAGAAATCACTCAGCAAATATTTTGAGCTCAAAGCAGGATCCCTTTTCTCATAAAAGTGCCAAGCCCTTTTCAAACTGTTAACTGAGGAGCAGATTAAAGTATCAGTTGCTTAAGCATCTACAGGAACAGCACTACAAAGAAGGAGTATCTCTAATGCTGCTTTGCAGAAGGTAAGTCAAAGATCCATTACCCATTATCACCGCAGAAAGCCTGTAAACTTCTTCCAAACAGCTGCTGTCATGTTTGACAGCAGTGCGTTTGCATGAGGGGGCTCTCCATGCTCTCCTCTGCCCTCACCCAGTTGCACTGTGTGAGTCCTACAACAGAGTTAACCTCCGAGGATGAAACCACCATGCTGCGGAGGGCAGGAGTGTACGGATGCATGCATGGACACACATACACACCTCTTCTTCCCACCTTGAGCGGAGCTGGAAAGAAAAATGATTTCCTATCTTAAACTGCTTTCAGACAAGGCTATCAAAAAGCTACAGAAGAGATTTTTTATGATTAAATAAGCTAGGACTTTCTAGCCTGGAAAAAAGACAGCTTAGTAGGGAGATCTACAAAACTAGAAAGAACAGAAGAGAGAAGAGAGGACCTGGGATTGATTATTCACTGTCTCTTGAAATAAAAAAAAAAGGGGGGGGGGCAGCTAATGCAACTAGTAAGCAGCAAGTTCAAAGGAACAAAAGGACACATTTCTCCAGTTAGTTTGTAGTTGAGTTGTGAAAGTCGTTATTACATGGCATTTAGGACCCTAAAATTTTATACATCTGTAAGTTCAAGAGGACAATTGTCAACTTTACAGGAAAAAATACTCAAAAGTAATAAATATCAAGGCACCACCTCTGGCTCCAAACCCCACCAAGACATACATCACTGGAGGAAGGCAGAATATTCAGTGCTTGCTCTGTTCTTCTGCTCTTCACTGTGAATTTGGTAAGAACCCATTGAAGATAAGGAGATAGGATACAAGGCTAAGGGAATTTTGGGCCCTCCTTGGCACAGCTATTACTGTTTTACAATGCTTTTGAAAAGGGAAGCCTGCGAGAAAAACAGACATGAGTATCAACCAATGGTGGTTTAAAATATTTTTTATGCCACAAAATAAAGTAGATTTTATTTTATCAGTCAGCCTAGTTTTCTCATCCCTGGTCAGTAAGCGACAAACTTAGTAAGACTGGCTATGTTACACAAATATGTTACAAACTTTCTCTTCTACTTTCAGTCAAAAAATACTGGGCAAGCTCATGTCAGTTCATAGCTCTGTGCCAAAAACTGCTATTCCATTTTACTGCTGCAAGGAAACCTGAGTTACGTATAACGTATATACAGAGAGCTCAGAAAGAAGAGTATGGCAAGGTTAGCATGAAATTCACGGTTTAGGAAGGTGTAAAGTCCTGTCCTCTTCTCTTGGACTCTACCCTGTCTCCTGTCTGTAAATGGCACCTCTGAGGCTCGCTTACAAGTTACTATATAAGCACCAGTCCGGGAGTGTAGCCAAGCATGGGGCGGTCTAAGCTATATTCCCTGTTTAGTCCCTGGGCGAAGTAATTTCTTTGCTCTTTTTTATAAAAGGTGGCAGAATGTTTTAAGGGAGGATATGCCAAACTATAAGGAAAGGCAGCTTAATAAAGCCCTTCAACATGTAGTCATTTAGCACCAGTAAGACTGATATTCCTGACCCTGTGAAAAAAACTCCTCTTAAATTTCTTAGTTACCAGAATGCATACAGCATTCATGGTCGTTTTTAGCTTGCTCCCCAGGCAGAGCTGCGAAAAGCAACATTGACTTAAAGAACTGAAGGGACAGAATATTTCCTGAACTTTTGCCATATGCTTATTCTGCTGCTGAGATTGTACCAGAGACGGATAGAAAAAGATGTTTTTATTGCAGGTTATGGTCTTTTCTCCCCACGCCCCCCTTGTAAATCTTGCAGAGCAATTCATGCAGCATTAACTCTCTCTGTGACTTCTGCACTACACATGAAGATACGGCAGAGGATGCACATCTTTTGGGGTCCAGTCAGTGATGATATACCACGATCGGTTCGAGAGATGAACAGGAGGGCTCAACAACGGGAAGGGGCCATCATGGCTCTTAAGTCTGTAAACTGTGAGAAGAGCCAAAAATACCTCTCATTTTCAAGCTCTGAAGAATCAAATGCATGGTATTGTTTGCGAGTGATGTGTGATAGTGCAGCAGGGACAAGGATACACTACTAAGAAAATGTGATTAGTGAAATAATCTAATCCAACTGCAAAATTAACTTTCATACATTTCAGTGGAAACTGAGCACACTTGGTGCCAGGCTTGTAGGAAGGTGAGAGTCAAAGGAAAGGCAATGCTGGGATTTTTTAAGTCCAGTTTGCATAAAAATAATTTGCTCCCACCAATGAATTCCGTGCCTCTTTCCTCAAGGTGCTTTCCCTCTACCCTTATTTTCGTTCCTTTTCTCTTTGATATCCCACACTTCTTGACTGCAATTCTGAGTTCATTTTCAACATTGCGCCTGATGCATGAATGTGGGAGCATGCAGTGATGCCCAGGAGAGCAGGCTGCTGCCGAGGGAGAGACCCCACCACGGTCCCAGGGCTCAGCTCTGTTTTGTGTTTGGGGCCAAAAGTTCCTAGCAAGCCTCCTGAAGTGGGAGGGTGGAAGCTGGCTAGTTCAGCCCAATCCAGGGAAAAAAAAAAAACTTTACGAAGGGATCTACCTTGGCATCTTGAAGTAGTACAATTAGGGTGCATCCGACAATTGTGCTGCCTGCTCCACAGGGAACACTGAGCTCTTGCTATCAAGACAACAGAACTCAACTACCTAAAAAGTCAGAAAATACATTTTGGTGAACATTTGTGTGAATTCTGTTTTGCAATTTGAAGTCCAGAAGGGCCCATGAGAATGACAGCGCTGCTATGTGACTGTGAGCACTCACTAAACCATGTTTAAAGATTGCAACCATGAACACATTAAATGAACCTCACAAGTATTACAAATGAAAACGTATCAAGTCCCTAAAATAATGCAAAGCTCCCTCCAAACTGCTGCCACAGAATCCTTGTCATCCTTTCTAAAAGCCTTGTATAATGCAGCTGTTGCAGCATTTAGCCATTTGTTACAGAATTTATAAATGGATTTGCTTTTTGTCACACCCGTCCTGGTGAGAAACCTCTTGTTGACACAGACAATGGCAATTTCTTCTATGAAAACCATATTTTAAGTTCACATCAAACTTACATTGAATAGACATTAACATTTCAACAGCTTTTTAGAAAGCTGGCTTATAAATTAAAATGTCAGGATCACAGTGACTCCTGAGCATTTTAAGTCCTATCGCTCACACTAAAAAAGACACAAATTCATTATGAAATGAACAGAGGGTGGGACTGGCTCTACCATGCTTACTCATGCTGAACAGGGTGTACCTAGACAATTCCCCCATGGGACCCTTCTGCAAAATGTAGTACAGGCCTGTTCAGATTAAATTGAGAAAAGAAATGTAATAAAACTTTCCCTTTTTAATGCTTTAAAATGCTAATCTGTTGCTTCTAATGAGACCAAACTGGTGCACTTCTGGTGCAGTGCCTAGATGAATCGCAGTCACCAGCAGATTTATGTTTTCTTTCTGCAGTTCTAGTGCACAGTGGAAAAAAGACGTATGTACATAGGAAGAAAATATGTAATAAATATGAGCCAACCTTCCTGAATGCCAACTGCAACAACACTGCTTGGATGGGAAAGACCTAATTGCTGGCGCTCCATAGCTGGCTCGGACATGCGCCTTCCCAGTGAGATTTGCATCTCTTCAGCATGAAGCAGCAGACCGATGAGACGAAGAAATCCAATTCTAATTCAGGCTCTGGAAGAAAGTAGGCTGTAGTGCTTATGCAGCGCTTTTCTGTGCATTTCTTTGCCAGTGTGATCTCTTGTGTCTCCGCATCACAAACCCGTCATTTGCTTCTAACTTCTCGTCCTTATCACAGGATCCAGTCTTCAAGCTCTTGTGCTCAGTCCCATTTTTTCCATTCAGGCAACCCTAATCTTTTCTTTGCTTGCCACAGTGGTCCTCCAACACATAGAAAGCTGCTGTAAAGGTGCCTTCTCTTCCACCCTGTCTAAACCAGTCCGGCTTAGCTCCTTGGTTGCGTATCCATCACACCTGCTGTCCTGCACTGCAGCACGCCCCTGGATGCAGGACTACATGTCCCTTGCTGTCAGCCAAACACGGACCCTGGCTGCTTCTTATCTCATCTGCCCTGAAGTTATGCAATGCCAGATCACCTTTAGGGAGTATCTGCATGAATTTAACAAGCCAGCAGCAGATAATACAGGTAGCGGCTGTACAGAGAGCTGGGTCCAATTGCACCACAGGTAAGCTTATTCTAAAGGACTATCCAAACAAAATTTCAATGCTTTCAGGAAGCATCCCCTGGAACATGGAGAGGGTCACTCCAGCCAGGAGGCCCAAAGGTGTGCAAGCAGCTAAGTAAAGCTGACATGCATCTACGGGGCCACTGAGACTCCTTCAGCTTATGTCTACACAGCTGCATGAATACAACCCTTGCCCATATCCCTTTCCCCCAGTTTAGTTCTTGTTCTCACTAAATCTGAACCTATTCCCTCCTCCACACTGCTTTGGCACCAACAAGGGGGTCACTGAACGCACACAAGAGACAGGCTTCCTGCTCTTGTTCCCAGGCGTTGGCCATGTCCCAGCCCGCGGCAGCTGGCTGTGGCCGCTAAGAGAAACTCTGCTCCGTCTCTGCAGCCCTGGGACACAGCGTGCTCAGGCATCCTCTGTCGGCAGCACACGTGGGCTCATCAGTGCTAATTGCTAGGAGAGCCTAAGCAAACTGTGATGTCAGGGTCTTTGCAGATTTTAGTTACTAAGTGCAAGCAAGTTTCTACTGAGCATACGCACACAAAACTGAGAATTCTTGCAGGAGTACCGAAATCTGAGCACATTTTCACAAACACAGTAAAAGACAACTCCCTGGTGAGCTACAGGCAACTAGGAACATTTCAGTAGGAAGACTTAGGCAATCATAATCACATAAAGTGTTAGCAACACTGCCTACAGTCATTCTATCATTGGTGAGCTTGGAAGCGCAGAGGAGCACACAAAGTTGTGCTCATTTATGACACATTTATTTATGAGAACACTAGAATAGTTTTGGTTAGGAGGGACCTCTGGGGGTCCTCTAGTCCAACCTCATAGTCAAAGCAAGGCCATCTTCAAAGTTAGATCAGGCTGCTGAGGACCTTGCCCTGTTCTGCTTCAAGTATCACCAAAGACAGAGATCCTGTGGCCTCTCTGGCAAAACCGGCTCCCGCTTGCAGGGGAAGAATTTTTTCCTTACATTCACACAGGTCATCTTCTGTTGCAGTTTGCGACCACTGCCCCGTGCTATTTTGTGTGTACCTCTCAGAAGAAACTGGCTTGTCCATAAAAGCTCTTGTAGGTAATGGAAAACAAACCCAGTTTCTTCAGCTTCCCCGTGTGTATCGTGTGCTCCCGCCCTCTATCCATCCTAGTGGCCTTCCGCTGGACTGCCTCCAGCTTGTCAGCAGTATTTGTAAGTATTTATAAAGCTCTCCAGATTGCACAATCCTGCAAGAACACACTGACTTAACAACAGTAAAATAAATATTATGAATACATTTTACGGATCCTTCATGATTCATTAAAGAAAATGATTGCTAGCAAAGTAGTAGCTCTGGGCAGTAATTACAGCAGAGGACACGGCAGTTTCTGCAGACACGTTCTACAATAAGGCTAAAAAATAAAGCTTATGTGAGAATATAAATATTAGGTAGGAAACGTCCTGAGGAGTTTGGTAACTCTAAAAAGAAATAACTGAAAGCATGTTTGGTGTAAGTACAGGTTACAGATTTTCAGTTGCGATTCTTTTCTGTTACAATATTCCACTTATAGCAAAGCCACATATTTCTGTGAACTGAGATGACTTTGATGAACTTACAAAAAATATTTCAGAAAAGAATGCCTCATTAATCACCTCCACATTTAGGAACTGGAAACACCCCTTGTGACTGAACACCGGTCAGTTTATTTCAACTTCTGTCTTACAGAGAAGCTCTCCAAATTATCCAGCCTCATCTTGGGAAACAGCAACTGAAGAGAACTCCAGCATAGCAAGGGCAGTTACCTTATCCTATGGCATTATTTTGTAGCTCTCACACAGGGTTTTATGGATTTGTCAGGCCATAGTTGAGTTCTCCTTGCCCTCATGAAGCCTGTCTCCTCTCTTTTCATTATGCAGAGAAACAGTGGGGAAAGCGGGGACCATGTGCAGCAGTTATGATATTTCTAACAACAAAAACTGTCTTAGTGGCTTTGGGGAAACGCAAGGCCAGGTTTCCTGGGAGCATCTTTCCTCCACAGAGCACTTCTGAAGGGGAAGCAGACAGAAGAGCTGCATCAATACTGCTACTTATCCATATCACACCAGAGGTGCCACTCTCCCCACTTGGTCATGCCATGGTGGATCAAGTGCACATCGAAGGCTCTGCACTCCAGTGTTCATTCATGACCCATAAGATTGATCTACTTCTTCAACTATATTTAAAAACACATTTTTAATCTCTTTTTCAGATAATAAAATTAAACTATTTTGGATTAGGTTACGAAGGCTGGTAAAAAAAATGCACTGAAAACAGTCTATCTGTTACAAAAAGGACTGTAGTCATGGTGTTGAGCGAGACTGACAGAAACCTTGCGATATAACTCCAAATATTTATTGGTGGTACTACTCTAAAATAATAATAAAAAACACCAAAACAAAAAAACCCTTTTGATAATTAGCATTATGATGCATTTGAAATTGAAGGGCTAAGTACGTCGAGACTGGTGCAAGTACATTTAAGGCCCCAATAACAATTTCAATTAAACATATACTGTCTATTACTGAATTTTTAACATCATTAGAAGTAATAAAAATAATAACAGTACAGTAGCAGCATTGCTAAAACTGGTGCTATAAAAATATTTTCTCTTTAATTCTGCTTGCCTCTATATTCTTTGTAGCAGGAAGTTTTTCTGTCTGTCTTGGTACAGTTATTAATATCTTTGCAGCTGGTCTGTCTCTTACACAGCAATGTGATAGCAAGAAAAAAAATGTGGACATTACACTGCTAAAAAGCTTCTGGATTTGGGGACAGGAGGAAAATATGTAAATGTTTCGAACATATTTTTGAAGATCAATTATGGAGGTGTCTCTTCTAACTCCTATGCATTTCGACATATCTAAATAGCAGACGAAGACTGCCGCTGAAGAGAAGCAGGGGTCGTGCTTGATTTGCAGTGTTAGCTAAAAACCTGTAACAGCTGTCGCCTTTCCCTCCCTATCTTTACAAAACAACTGTTAAACTCTCCTAACAACTCCCTGCTTTAGCTTCACATATTCCTTTCCTATCTGGCACGGCACCTTCTGCTATGATTTCCAAATGTCCTCTTGACACACGCTTGTGCACGTACTGCTGCATCTGCTACTAATTAGGGAGGGATATTTAGCCTGGTTTGAGAATGAGGCTCTTTGGCAGGGAAAGGAAGCCTGCAAGTTAAAAACACCTTTTCACTCCATTTCTATTAATTTTTATACACACTGAAACAGAAAGAAAAGAACCTGTGAATCTTCTCCAGAAAGCCAGCCTATCTGTGCAAATAGAGTCAGGTTTCTTCCCAAGACGCCAGAAAGTGATTTCTTTTGCTTTCCTTTGAACTGCCAGTCAGACTGGCATTTTTCCACATACCTGTCCATGACAGACCTTTTCTATCAACAGTTGTTAAAACTCTGTCTAGGCTTGCACAGACTGAACAACAAATTCATATTGCCTAACCCAGCCAAAATTTATAGTATGTCACTGTGGAACAGAAACAGCAGACCAAGTTATCAACATGTCAGCAAATATGCACAACAGACAAGAAAGCCCTTATAACCTACGTTAATTTAAAAGGCTTTGCAAGTATTTCGGAGCAAAGGAACAGGATATTTAGTGCCAATAAAAGTGTTGTGCTAAATTAAAGTATATTCTTGTGAATGCTAAATCAGTAAATATGGTGCTGTTAATACCACAACATTCCCCTAAAGGATAGGTACTTCAAAACATAGCATCTATCATATTCAGTAAGTTTGTACCCTGACTTGCAGAATTAATTTCAATATCCACAAGCAAGAGAAAGATGTGGTCATCTATGTAACAGAAAAGGTGAGATTCACTTAATTCAATTCTAGATATCCACAATGTACATAGTACAGTCAGCAGCCTTTGCAATCAGTGGAGAGGAACAGGTGTAATTCACGTAACATTTTATGGACATCTACTTTAGGATGAGCTGCATCATGGTTGAAGGGTGCCTGTCATTCTTGAGTTACTGTCAATCTATCTGCTAAAGCATCTCTAGCTACAGATGTCTAAAATTTTCCCAGAAATGTTAGATAAGGAAGATCTACTTTCAAAATCCAGGCAATTTGAGTCCCTTGGGGACAGTTTTTTACTGCAGACACTGGACAGGCCAACTGAAGAAAGTGATTTGCAGGACCTGCAATTACGGAAGAGCTGGTAGGGAATTTGAAGATCTACAGCAGCTTCAGCTGTGGAGACCATGAGAGCTTCAGAACTGGTGGAGGCAAGAGAAGTTGCTGTAAGGCAAATTCTGGTTAGACATAAAGATTGTTTTTTTCCCCCACAGTGAGGGTGGTCAAGCACAGCAACAGGTTTGCCAGAGAGTTTGTGGTGTCTCGATTGTTGGAGACATTCAGAACTTGACAAAGCCCTGAGCATCCTGACCTAACTTCAAAATCAACCTTTCTTTCAGCGGCTGGTTGGACTAGAGACCTGAAGAGTTTTCTTCTGATTTAAATTATCCTGTGACCGAATGATTCCATGACTCAATAGGGACCATCCAGAACAGCTGCTTAACTGTTAACAGCAGGCTGTGGTTCTTCAGTTTAATAATATGGGGTTCACAGATATTTGGAGATGTGGTGAGAACTTCCAGGGCTTTTCAGAAGCAAGGCTTCCTCACAGAAAATCACTCCTGACACATTCAAAGACCCAAGAGGATTTCTTCCCTGCTGCTACAAAGGAACACAAAATTTGTAAACTGTAATGAAAAAAACGAGACGACAATCTTACAGGATCTGCCCCTCTTGATGAGCCAGCATTATGCAGCTTTCATGGCATACAGCATTTTTTAGAGTGTCCCTGAATTCGATTTCCCTCATATTGGTAATCCTGCCTTTCCCCTTCTTACTTCAGCTCTCTTTTATGCATTTTCAGTCTACACTAGCCATACTCTGCTGTCCAGTTCATTCTTGACTTGAACTGCAATACTAAAAATTACTTTACTTACTCTGTCTATATTCACGTGAAGACAAGAGATTAAAAGCCTTGTTCAACAAGGCCAAGTGCTGGGTCCTGCACAACATGGGGTCACAACAACCCCATGAAACGCTACAGGCTTGGGGGAGAGTGGCTGGAGAGCTGCCTGGCGGAAAAGGACCTGGGTGTGTTGGTTGACAGCCACCTGAACATGAGCCAGCAGTGTGCTCAGGTGGCCAAGAAGGCCAAGAGCATCCTGGCTTGTATCAGAAATAGCGTGGCCAGCAGGACCAGGGAGGTGATCGTCCCCCTGTAGTTGGCACTGGTGAGGCCGCACCTTAAATGCTGTGTTCAGTTTTGGGCGCCTCCCTATAAGAAGGACATGGAGGTGCTGGAGCACATCCAGAGAAGGGCAACAAAGCTGGTGAAGGGTCTGGAGCACAAGTCTTATGAGGAAGAGCTGAGGGGAGACCTTGTCGCTCTCTACAACTACCTGACAGGAGGTTGTAGCAGGGTGGGGGTTGGTCTCTTCTCCTAGGGAGCAAGCAACAGGACAAGAGGAAATGGCTTCAGGTTGTGCCAGGGGAGATTTAGATTGGATATTAGGAAAAATTTCTTCATGGACAGAGTGGTTAGGCATTGGAACAGGCTGCCCAGGGCAGTGGTGCAATCACAGTCCCTGGAAGTGTTCAAAAAACATGTGGATGTGGTGCTTAGGGACACGGTTTACTGGTGGACCTGGCAGTTATGTTAACAGTTGGACTCCATGATCTCAGAGGTCTTTTCCAACCTTAATGATTCTATGATTCTAAAATATCCAGGTGAATATACAAAACATATAGTTAACACACACATATACATACTTGCTGCTTCTGTTTCCATCTAGTGGCCACATGATGTTTAACTTTTCCAAATCTTCCATACACTAGTCTTCTTTTTGTCTTATTCCAAAGAGTTTTACAAAGTTCACAAAAAAGCTAGAAAATGGATATCTGCAAAACAATGTATGAAATTCTGCTGATTCACTGCAGGTTTTTCACCATAATAACATTTGGAAAAAGGCTTCTTAGACATCTGGCAACAAGACTAGGAAAATGATAGTTGCACATCTCTAAACCCACCAAGAGTGTTTCCAACAGTAAATCTTACTGTCTCCCTGGAACCTCTTACTATTCCTCACAAAAGAAAACAAATCTGGAAAACATTATTTTAAATGCTTGTGCCTCTGTCAGTAAAAAATGGTGCCACTCATTAAGAAGGAAAGGCCATAATTATGAAAACTCTAAGTCCTCTTGACAAATGGAACAGCTTATCATGTCCAGGACAAACGTTATAAATCAACAATTAGTTATGACAGGCAGAGAGTTAGTGCTCACTATTCTGACATAGAAACATCTCCAATTTCCATGACAATACTGCATGTAGATTCCAGTTGCGTCTGCTCATAAGATCATGTCAAGGCCTCATGCGCCTGATGGACTTAAGCCATGATTTGCTTTCAGAGTGGAATATGTCTACTTTTTAGAGAATCATCTTAATAAAGATCCTTAATCATTCTCCAAAGAGTAAAAAAGATTGTCCAGCTTGTGACTGCAGATACAAAAGTCAATCATACACTCAGTATGGTGAGAAACTTACTATTTCCTAAACTGCAAAAGAGTTTGTTCGCTTGTTTCTGGAGGCAACCTAACTCAAAGCATTAATATATTTTATGTCTTGCCACCCAAATTTCAAAAGCATAGGAACGGTTTCTTATGCTGGCTGTGGTACGTATAGAGCTCATATGTACAGCTTTGGATGTTCATCAACCAGAAGTATCGCTTGCCTTGTTGTCACACTGTTTTATGTTAAAAATATGTAGTTGCTACAAATTCCTTTTTTCCACTAGAGAAGAAAAAGCCTAACATACTTTTTGCTGGAACCCATTTTGCTTTCATATGCAGGGAAAAAGCAGTATCAGTCTTCATTTATCCCTCTTTTTTCCAGAAAAGTTTCATACTCAGTTCACCTTTTCTAATTGCTCTGGTCTTCTCGTATTTTCTTTGTTTGCATTTCCATGTTTTCCCCAGTGAACACTCAGAGCAGAATTGGTGTCCTTCAGCACAGCTTACCATTTTCTAGTGTTAGCTTCCCTGAACCACTTAACAATCCTGGCGATTTTCCCCCAAGCATTAAAACAAATCCAGGAAGAGCCTTTAATTTTGAGCATTGTTGGGTGCAAAGGGTTCTCAGCTCCTTACAGAATTAAATTAGGGCCTAACAGCCATACTTAATCCTTTGAAACGTAAATGTTGTCAGAGACTAATAAATAACCTTTATAGGACTGTAAACTGCAGTACAGAGCACTTGTGAAAATTTGCTCCTACAATTATTTAAATACTAATGCAACTGAAAATCAGTAAACCCTGAATGTTGTTCATTCAGAATACAGATATGCTGTTCCTACCTTTCAATTTAATACATATCAGATGATGTAATTGTCATTACAATTACTAAAAGATTATTGCAATCTGTGGGGACATGTCTACATACAATTCCACCTCATACAGAGGACTTGCTCTCTGTTTATGAAATGGTCGGGTATCAGGTCCTCAATAGAGGTCACCTCTGACCACCCACTATCTCAGCCTGTCTGGGATCACACAAGCACAGAATAATATCAATGGGAAGTCTCTTTGGTGGCTATCTAGTTCACCTTCAAAGCAAGGCCAACTTCAGAGTTAGATCAGGCTGCTAAGACCCTTGCTGAAGCCCATGCTGAACATGTCCAAAGACAGGGCTCCTGCAGCCTCTCTAGCATGCTCCAGTGCTCAAACACTTGCTGGGAAAGAATTTTCTCCTTTTGTCCAAGGGGATGTTTGCTGTTGCAGCTCGTGACCACTGCCCCTTGTTCTTCTGTGTGTACTTCTAAGAGGAAACCGGAAACTGGCTCCACCTTACACCTAACTGCCCTTGCTGTACTGATGATTGCAGAAAATAGAAACCTGATCCCCCTTCTTCAGGTTAAACAAAGCCCTGTTTCTTTAGCCTCCTGTACACCAAGTGCTCCAGCCCTCCATCCGCATCGTGGCCATCCACTGGATCCTGGTCTGTCGTTAGGTCTTCTGCTGGGACGTCCCACACCACAGGAAAACCAGACACAACCCACCAGTGTGGAATGGAAGGGAATGATCTCCTCCCTTGACCTACTTGCAATGCTCTCATAGTGCGGGCCACTGTGTAGCTAGCCTTTAATCTCACCCATCATCATCCTCCTCTTCTGCTTTTCTGTTTCCTTCTGTGGCAGTGAACAATCTTTCAAGAAGCACTCTGGTGTGAGGATCTGTACAGAGCACACCTTTATGAATTCACCATTGTTAAACAGCATGATCCGTACTGTAACGCTTTTTTCTTTGCACATTTTGCATATTTTTTCCAGGTTTCCAGACATCCTTCATATCATTCCATAAACACATCTCTGTTTCAGAAAAGCCAAAGTATTCTCATAAATTATATATGGTAAATAAGTGAAACTGTCAAGATGTTAGTTGCCAGGAATTTTTGATCTCAGCAGACTAAGAGCTAATAAAATCTGAAGAGTGATACCAGCATTACAAACCAAATCTCTCTACTTCATGCTTTCAGTGAGGGGAATAGTATCTGAAGTTAAGTAAAACATAAAATAAAAACAAACACAAGAGAAATTTTCTTCCACCCCTTCCCAAAACACCAGATTTGACTTGTGTGTACAAGGATCTATTGATCTTCCCTTTCAGTAATGGAAAAGTCAAAAAAGGTTGTTCACAGTATTACTGAATCATAACGTATCAGTATAGTGCATACTTTAAAAACATCACCTTTATTACTTATATAACAGAAAAATGCAAACCCCAGTAAAATGAGAAACCTGGCTCTCTGTTAGGATTTTAGCTTTTTTTCCTGCCAAGCCACCACATTCTCAACCATCACATTCCCCTTAAGATTTCTGGAAAATTACTGTTTCTCTTTATCTCTGTTTCCCTCAGCAGTTAAATGAAAATAATACTCCTGAAACATGTTGTTGTCATTCTATATTAAATCTCTATTAAGTATTTTGATATTCTCAAGCACAAGGTCCTCTATAAGAAGCATACGCTGTGGTCTTTTTTATCTATATATATGGTTCTGCTGCCAACTCTGCACTGTATATGAAGACATCAAGAGCTTTCTAAAGATCATTTATCACAACACGCTACACTACTACTACTACTAAACTATTTCACTTATTTTAAATCAAATTGTAACACTAGTATAGTCTAGGGATTTTTTGTTTTTAAATTACATTGCATCTTGCCTTGGATGGGTGACGAGGTCATAATCCTCCCACAGCTGCGGCTGGTGAGACTGCTTTAAACAGGCACCGCAAACAATTATTTGAAAGCAGCTCACCCTGTTAAAACAATGTGGTGATCCAAACCCCACCATTTTTTTTCTTTATTTTTTTTTTTCCACCAAATGTGCTAACGTTTTACTGATAACTATTTATCCAACACTATGCTTAGCTATACAACTTTGCCTTTAGCCTAACTGAAGAAATTGGAAAATAAGCCAACTGCACTTACGAAAGAGTATAAAACAAAGACTGAACATTGATTTAAATGACTGAATTTTTTCCACATAATTCAAAAAAGGCAGAGAGAGAATTTGGATTTCACAAGTGACAGCAGGTTTGATACAACTCACTACATCCTGTATTATCTTCGTGGGTAAACTGTTCAGCTGCTTATTTTTGAGAGGAAAGAAAAAAAAAACAGCACAAAAACCCACCCTTAACGTCCTATTTTCTAATCACACAAAATACACTAAAACCTAACAACATTAGATAGCCATGCCCAAAGACTTTTACATCTGAAGTTTTTCCCTTAGAAGAGTAACTTTCAGTTCTCTAGCTACATCAGACGGCACCAGCTCGCCGCCAAGAGCCTGTGTTCTTGGACGTGGCTGCAGCTCCCGAGGAGGAATAAAGTCTCCTCATCTGGAAAAAGCTGGCTGCAGAAGGAACTACCAGAAGAGACGCTGAGCGCTGCCCATCCTTGTTCTGAAATGTTCTGAAGTTTTCCTTCTGGTGTTCCCCCCGCCCCCCCAACTGGAATGGTACTCATTTCATACCAAAAGCAGAAAAGGAGCCAAGGACTCCCTCAAGCTGACTAGAGACTTGACTATTTCCAGTATTTTCTGTGGAAATAGCACAAATACCAGAATTCAGGAGGACATACCAACACAGGAGCTGCCCTAATTCTGCACTATGTTTCTATTACTCCCGCTCAATAACTGAACTTTCATTTGGGCATAATATCTTTAAACTCTAGCTTAAGGTTGGCAGACAAGGGAAACATCCATGGAGAAGTAAGACTTACTTCCATGGAGAAGTAAGACCCTTACTCTTTTACTGCTTTCTTTTAAAAATTGGCTGCGTAGTATTTGTCTCAATTAACAGTATTTTTGACCATGAAAAGCTTTTATCAGATGCAATAATTAGTATAAAATGGACTAGAGCCAACCAGAATTACTTTCACTATTCTGCACAGACTGAGACACAGTGTAAAATTAGCTACGCCAGCGGGCTTCTTCCCTCCAGGGTACAGCTTGATGCAACCTGTGCTGCCATCAGGTAGTATCTGCACCCAGCATCCCAGCTGCAGTCTGTGACAGCGCACGTGAGAGACACCTTTGTTGTTGAGGCTCTTGGTTCGTCATTTCAGGACATTGATTTTAGGGGCTTACGAGGAAGAACGGCTTGGGGAAGGCCACTCCGAGGAAGACCTCCACAGAATCTGTTCCAGAGCTCTGCTCATCCTTGTTGGCCGCCTTTGCATTTTTCCAGCTCTGCTGCACGCTTCTGGGGTGGGGACGAGTGGAGCTGTGACGAGCAATGAGCTGACCTTCTCAGGGGACAGCCAGCCACAATGGCAAAATCCCAGCTCTGAGTCATAACATTTGGAGCCCGTGAATTTATGTGCCACGTTAGGGTTGTATTTTGCTTACAAGCATCATTCTACATTTATGTACACCGAGTATAATTTGCTGATTTACTGCCCAGGCACTTGCCTTGTAAGGACTTTCTGCAGCTCTTCAGCTGGCCCTTCACGGTTTAGTGAAGCATTGGCAAACTTCTTGTTTTGCAAACCTCAGCATTCACCTCCTTTGCAGAGTTGTTTATGAATATGCAGAAAAGAACAGGTCCTGGCACAGATGCCACCTCCCCTCACTGACTCCTGCTCTCTGTTTCCTAGCCTGCTTGTCCATGCAAGTACTGCCTCCCTTTTACCTCTAAGGGATTAACTTTTCCTTACACAGATTTGGATGGATTCCCTTTTACTATGCTCGCTTCGTAAGTATCTACTGTTTTATGTCTGCATACTAATGATAATTCAAGATGAAAAAAAAAATCCAATCAATCGTAATTAATCAACTAGATTTTTTTATACTTTCCTGAACTGTTGTACTCTCCCACATGGCTTTGCTGGTTTGGCACACTGTGCCTGCTGGTTTTAAGGAAGAGCTGTCAGCCTCCATCCAGAGAGGAGGCTATGTATCTGGCCCAAGAAATGTAATTTTTTGGGCTCCGTAAGTTTTCTAAACACTTTTATTCACTGATTCTGCATGCAATGTGAAACTAAGCTGGAGGTCTCAGGAAATAACAGAAACAGCTGAGAAACGAATTCAGCAGGAAGACTGAATCCTGTTTCATGAAACCACTGTGATCTAACCCTGTCCTGGAAGCATATATTTTAAACTTCCCATCCTATTTCATTTTTTGAGGATGAAAGAAGGAGTTCAGTTTCCACAGCCTTCAACACACACCATTTCAAGTACACCAAAAATGATTTTAAATAAAAATGAAAACACACAAATGGAAAAAACCCTAGCCCCTTCCAGTAAGAAACCTCCCACAACACCAAACTGAAATGCTCAATATATATTTGTCTCCTCTAGAGAGATTTCATTTGCTGTATTTTGCTGTGTTTTATGAACAACAAACTATTTTAAGCATCTAAATTGCCACATGATTCACACTGATGATAAAAGCCAGCAGAACACATTTGAACTTTGCACACATCCATCTCCTCTTGTTTTTAATGGTTTAGAACTGCCCTAATGTATTTACACAGGTTAGGCAGCTTAAAAAGCTGGAACACAGGGAATCTTTGGGCTAAGCTCCACATGATTAAAGTTCACAGTAATGGATGAAAAGAAAAATCAGAACAAGCTACAACAAAAAAAATTCAAAACAAATGTTTTGCAAACCCTTTAAATAGTAGAATTTTGTTGTTGAAAACACAAATAAGTGCAATTTTCCCAGTTATTTAAAAAAGACTGGTTTACTACAAATTTGCCTTCATGTTTCAAAAGAGAAGTTTGGCAAAAGGATTAAATATGACATCTAGAAGATGTTCTTATGTATTACATTTCATGCTTTAAAGTAAACCACACTCCTAAGAATACATATCCTTCGGTAAGGTATTTTACAAAGTGAAAGAAAAATGCAGTCAATTAGAAACTCCCATTGTGCCCACGGTTCTACAGTCGCAACTATAATATGACAAATATCTGGATACTTTTATGTAATTTCAAGGAATTGAAACCAGAGATTTATCTACTTAGAGACCTATAAAAAGAAAACTGTTTTAAGTGGCCCACGTAGCACATACAACATATTAAGAGAACTCATCAAAAATACAGATAACAGTTAGACAAACTACCTTGAGGGTGGAAAACAAAATTATTCTTCTTTTTAATTTACAATATTGATATTTCACTGAGAAAGACACTTTCTAGGATCATTAAAATCTTTTGTAGCTTGAACTGTCATCTGCTTGCATTTAAGCAACTTGGTTTAAGTAATTCTTAACATTCTTTAAGACCATTTAAAAAGAGTAAAACTTTTATAAAGTATGTTTTATATTCACTTACTTTTAGTAATGTCTTTTCTTCATTAGCAAATTACTGGTATTAGGAAAGCTAGGTAAGACACAACAGGCAGCTACATAAGTAGATGTTTAATTTGCTACTTTCACTTTCAATATTGTTAGTTGCTACTAACCTCAAAACAAAAAAGGGAGGAGAGCAGGGGAACAACCTAATAAAAGACACAAAGCCACAGAGTTAAGGGATCACTAAGGCCAATGCTCGTGTGATGCCTGTGGCACATCCTTTATTTAGGAAAGGACCTGCTGCTGCTAAAGCTGCTCACGCACACCACAGAAGTGCCAGACAGGAACAAGTGTTTGCTTGCTGTCCTAAACGATGTTATAATTGACATTTATATTAATCCAGTCAGTATTTGGGTACGCAGAAGAAATTGGCAAGTTAGACTGTTTTGAAGGCAGGGAGGAAGCCAAGCATTGTACTCTAGTGCTGGTGTTTCTTTTGTCTCACTAAACTGTGCCAAATTCACAGTCCAAAGCAAATGTGCAGCTCAGCCAGTGGCAATGCAGCCTTTTCCACATTTCATCAATATGTTTTAACGTGCTTCACACAGATCCTCTCTGAAAGGACGGTGGTGCAGCTACACTTGGAGAAGTCCTTGCTCTGCTGACGCACTAATAGCGAAACAATTACATTTCTTGACCCCAGTGATTTTCTAATGCAGCTTGCTAGCAAGTACCTTGGCTTCAATAGCATATCTAAAAGCTTTGAGAAACTAAACAGCTTAAAAATAAGCCAAATTTAACCTGTCAAAGAGCGTAGCTTCCACAAGCACTTGCTGGTTTGCAGAAACGATGGACCAGTGGCATCCCTTCTTCTGTCCCAGCAGAGACACCTCGGTCCCCACCCGCCACCGTGGGCGTCTGGGTCACTTACAGCTTCTCCAAACTTTAGTCATCTGAGCTGAGATTTTCTAAATCAGGTGTATGGCTCATGATAGAAGTATTTCAGAAAACTTCACACAGGACAATACAGCCTTTTCTGAGTACCAGAAAAGGGGAAAATAGATTCATAATTCAAAACAAAATACTTTCTTTTTTGAAAAGTTCCAGCATTTCCATTTTTATGTTTGGATCATATTATTCCATGGGGAGAAGGGCTGCAGGGTCACGTGAGCACCAACTAAAGAAACAAAAGTGAAAATTTCTTAGGACGGGCTGTGCCAATGAATTGAAGCAACACCAAGCTGTACTCTGGGCATCTCAGCTACTTGAGAAGCCCCATAGACCAAGTGTTCCAAGTGCTGCTGATGCTACCAAAATCTTTAACATTAAAAGCAACCTTTTGTATCTCAACTTGACCATGCTACACCAGTGAAGAAATACATATACACCCTATGTGCATATATGGACGCACAGATTGAAGAGTATGTCTGAACACAAGCTCCATTCAGATACAAAAGTGTGGGTGGCCATTTCAGAGTTTCCCATGGCAACAATTAGTTACGGGCCCACATAGCACAACTCCTTGCCTGCTGGAAGCACAGTTTCTGCAAGTATGCGGATTTACGCAGAAAACAAATATGCGATGGAGCAAACTTCAGTGTTTTCACTGTTCGCTGGTGGTGTCCCCTCCCTCCTGACAAGCACACAGCCATCTTCCCCTGCCTTGGTGCAGAAGGCAGGCCGCCAGCTTCGTGACTGCTGGAAGAAGAGATAGATTTTTCTATCATTTTGCTCCGCACAATAAATGTGATGCTGTTGACAGAGGATATTGCACAACCTCAGCAATTTCATCACCATAATATCTGATTGACTCAAACCGATTAAGGAGTCTATCCTTAAAGTGCCTTCTCACTTTACAGCTGGGGAGCTAGGACACAGATATTAATCAATCTTCCAAGGACACAGAGGAATTTCTGTGGCACAGCCAGATGCTGAAAGCTTGTTTCAGACCAATGTCGTTTAATTACAGAACTATTGCTCTTCCTGGAGTCACAGGGATTTTGCCTACTTTAGGACAAGTAAAGGGCTTTGGAAGCTCACCTGTTTCTGTCAACGTGCCTCAGCCTCATCTGAAGGGCTCAGGTTATTGTCACCCCTTTGCCTTTCTGCTGAGACCCATGACAGGTACGGCTGCTAGTGACAGCTCAGGTAACTGGGGCACGTTTCCTCCAGGAAACAATACAAAAATGAAAATGGTAATTTCACACCAATTGTGTGGGAACCACCTACTAATAAAAAAAAAAAAACCTCAACAGGCTTAATCAGTAAAACAAATCTCACTGACATCCTAGCACTGAAATAAACACTTGAGAACTCAGGACAACCTAAGGGCTCTGCACAGCAGCCCTCCCGACACATCCCATACGTTGAGCTGCAAGGATGTGAGTATGCCAGCTCTGTGCCTCCTGGGGACACATCCATCCTGTAGCCATCCCAAATAAGGAACAATTTTTTTTCCTTATCTGTGACCTAAGCCGTGCCCTGATTTAAAGGAAGGAGGATGTCTTCTTATGCATTTTTGTAAAAATCACGTGTCTTTCTAACATGCTGCATTTAAAAGCTACGGTGTGTTATGTTAACAACCAGGAAATGCTGTGGGACTTTCCCACCTATATAAGAAGTCAGTAAGTAAAGTAGAGATATGATAGATTCATGGCTTTTCTAAAAGTAATTTGATAGAAGACTATAGCAGCTTTTCATAAACTACAATTGAATGCATGATGGGATTCCCACAGGCAAGTAGAACAACATATAGAGACCATTTTTCTTTAAATCCAGGAGTTCTATCAATGTAAGCCATATATTATTTTTATTGATCCCCACTTCTGTTCTTAAAGAGGGTTAAGAGCTACATACTAAGTCTAATATTCTATTTCCTTTAGGGATAGCTATGACTTTGGGAAAAATAACGCTGTTTCTAGAAAGCCAGTGTGTATATACAGGTTATCTTGGGATTACCAGAGAGCTTAATTGTATTTCACACATCTTTGCAAGTTGCTGAGATGTAAAACCCATGAAGTGCAAAGCACTGTCATGGTCATAACTCATGTTTCTTGACGGATTTCAAGGGGATATAATGAAATTAAATAGCAAGACTTTAACTGTTGACATTTCTCTAAACAAGAAGAAAACAGAGTCTCATTCTCTTAAGAAAAATTTCACATTTGGCCTAACAAATTGGAAGAAAAAACATGTTGAATTCCAGTGGTAACAAGACCTCATAACTGAAAAATGGCATTTAACAATAATTTACAATCGAGTCTTCTGTTATGAAGTTGGACAACACAGACCAAATGCTAACTCCGATAGATATAATCCTTGCACAGTCTTTTCTGTAACTAAAACTGCTACTTAAGTCTATTAGCTAGATAAACTGGTGTAGCAGAATATCAAGCCTGCTGTACTGGGGGGATAAGATAACATGTCAGACTGGGAGCTCTGCAAGGAGAATATATTTATTTTGAGATGGTCAGCGCTTCTGGAAAGAAGCCCTCACCTCCTACAGATCACCAACTGGAAGCTGTCACTCACTTATCTCAACAAAACATTCACAAGATTGCACCACATGCAAACGTGCCAGATTCTGTAACGCATGTTCCTCCTGGTAAAAAACAAATGTTTCTTGGCTTGGGGAGGAAAGAAAGGGCAACCCAGAGAAAAACCTGCTTCAAACAATGAGCAGTGTTCATGGCCTTGGAAAAGTAGATAATAGCAGCTGGATATTTTGGGCAACCACACTAAATTCTGCTGCTTTTGTCTTTGCCACCTCTCTTAACATGAAGTCTTGGTCAGGGGGGTTCTGCAACATTATTGTAAGTATTTTTGTAGACAAGAATGTAACTCAACTGGCTTGGCCAGGAATGGGAGGTTAAACAGTCTCAGCTATAACAGCTGGATACCCTGAAGCGCTCCGAGTGCATCCTTTCTAGAGCAAAGTCTTGCCTTCTACCTCTGTAAAGTATGGCATAATCCAGCCAGGGCTTTAATTTAGTTCTGAAAGGCCCTAGATGTGTTGAAAGGCATGTGCCAAGAGTAACAGGAGATACCTTGGGTTTTTCTGATTAACTTCCACAGCTTCCTATTGTGCAAATGCTATAGAGTCAGAGAGGAATGATAATAAGTTATTGATCTCACATACATGTCATTATTTGTGGAGCTGCCCTAGATGCAAGTGTTCTTCCTGTGAAGTGGCTTGATAGATCTTCAGAGCACGAAGAGCTGAGCTCTGGAGCCAAGTGGAGGCATCCTTGGATAACAGGGCAATTTCTGACTAAAATGGACAAGGCAGTTACATTCAAAGCTAACTAAACTAGTTAGCAAGACCAAACATCCACTACAAATCCACTGAAGAACACACTGGAGAATGAAAAAGTTCACTAGAAAATAAATTATGTTGTTTATGTACACACAGCAGCATTTTTCCACACTGTTCACCAGTGTTTTACACCTCCTTTTTAATAAACCACTCATACTTCCTTTGCCCTATGAAATAAATGGACTTAATTAAGCAGTGGAGAATAATCAGACCAGTGACTTATACTTCCAAACACCTCACTGAGATGAACCCCAAATATCAACACATAGCCTATGACAGAAAACACTTCTGCATTACACTTCACCCTCAACCATTTCTGGTGCAAAGCCCTCTAAAATAGACACTAAGAACTTAAAAAGGCATTTATTTTCATTGCCAAACCATGAACCACTAATAATTTCCATTCCTTTAATAATTACTTTTAACTACCAGAAAAACACTTCACTGCAAGCAAAGATCAACCCGGGATATATACAAGTGGATTAAAACAGACAGTTTGAATTAAATCCTACACAACAGCAACTATAGTTGACATCAGCATTTTCATTGAAGTCATTGTATTGAGTATTAACTATTTGATCATTAACAGCAAATATTAAATAGGCCATGTTAACATTTATAGTTATTACCTCAATTTCCTTCCCTAACACTTGCAATTTTCTGTTCAAAGTCAAATTATCACATTATTCTTTGTTTTGTGCTTCCGTGATGAAGAAACAGCACACAAATTCCAAGAGTATAATGACATTATTTTACTTTGTACATGTTCTTGTTTAAGATTTAATATTTATTAAATGTTAACAGTTTTTCCTGTTTTACAGTAGGCATGGGTGACAAACACTAAACGCCTTTTAAAAGAAACATGACCAACACGGTGTTTGCCAGCCAGGCATTTAATCGTTCTGGTTATTTTGCCTTTACAAACTAAAAAACAGGGGGTTCTAGCAGATAGGGATTCAAGGGTAAACTCTTGATCCAAGTGAGTTTTCAAATTTGCTTCTGAAGTTACTGTGTCAGTCCTAAAGCCAAGAGTACACATTGCTAGGGGAATAATAAACAAACAAAATCCCAGACCAAATACAGAATAAACATATTTCCTTTCAGCATGTTTCTCTGAATATGTTCCGGGTAACAGTTAGGGACAGCCCACAAAAGACACACTTCTTGGTCTGGGTGGATCTTTCGCGTTTCCCCAGCCAGACCACACTCCATCACTCCAGCAGTGCAGCACTGAGCATCTGCATGCACGGATGTGGGGCTGCAGCAGCCCCCGGAGGGCTCCTGCCCACTCACATCCTTCTCTTTCACTCCCTTGGCACCATGCAGGACTGCACTAGTTTCTGTCCTGTCCTGCCACAGAGCTGTCCAAGCAGAAGAGATCTTGTCGATTTAATTTCTGCTTGTATGGTCTGTAGAAGGGAAATATCCTTGGATGTTACCACGGGAGCTGATCATTTGTTCCTTTGCTTCCCCTTTTCATTAATTTTTAATCCATGGAAATCCTTCTATTTTATCACCTAGCATTTTTTTAAGGAACTTGTGCTGTGGTGCTGTATCAAATGTTCTCCGAAAATCCACATTGTAGGGACTGAACAACCATTTTCTGTGTGCACATGGAAATCTTTTTTTGAGTCAGTAGCTATGGGTGACAGACACTGTCTTTTCAAAGAAACATGACTTACACAGACTCCCAAATATATTTACTGATGCATTTACCAATATATGCTTTTTTCAAGTTTCTTCCAACTTGCCTTGCCCAGAGGACAAACTTTCTGATGTGCAGTTTCCTTGAGTTGTTTTTTAGAATCGGTGTCAGGTTTGCTACATGCCGTTTAATTGGTGCCAAGGCTGATACAAATGATAAGTTTCCAAGTACCAATATTTAACAGTTTCCTGTTGCATTCTTTGAAACTCCCAGGGAAATCTCCTTGACCAGCTTAATGAAACACGGGACTGAACTGACATTACGCATGGCTCTTTAGATAACATACCACTCTCAAGGGCAGAGAGGCCCTGCAGAGACATCTGGACAAATTAGAGAAGCTGGGCAATCAGCAACCGTACGAAGTTTAACAAGGGCAAGTGCCAGATTTTGCACCTGGGACAGGGCAACCCTGGATGTCCATACAGACTGGGGAACGAGAGGCTGGAGAGCAGCCCCGCGGAGAGGGATCTGGGGGTTCTGGTCGACGGCAAGTTGAACATGAGCCAACAGTGTGTCCTGGCAGCCAGGAGGGCCAACCGTGTCCTGGGGTGCATCAAGCACTGTATGGCTAGCCGGTCGAGGGAGGGGATTGTCCCGCTCTGCTCTGCACTGGTGCGGCCTCATCTTGAGCACTGGGTGCAGTTTGGGCGCCACAGTACAAAAAGGATACGAAGCTACTAGGGAGTGTCCAGAGGAGAGCCACAAAGATGGTGAAGGGTTCAGAGGGGAAGCCGTATGAGGAGCGGCTGAAGTCACTTGGTCAGTTCAGCCTGGAGAAGAGGAGACTGAGGGGAGACCTCATCGCAGTCTACAGCTTCCTCACAAGGGGAAGAGGAGGGGCAGGCGCTGATCTCTTCTCCCTGGTGACCAGCGACAGGACCCAAGGGAACAGCAGGAAGATATGCCAGGGGAGGTTTAGGTTGGACATTAGGAAAAGGTTCTTCACCCAGAGGGTGGTGGAGCACTGGAACAGGCTCCCCCAGGAGGCAGTCACGGCATCAAGTCTGACAACATTCAAGAAGCATTTGGACAACGCCCTCAGACATGTGGTGTGAATTTTGGGGTTGTCCTATGCAGGGACAGGAGTTGGACTCGGTGATCCTTGTGGGTCCCTTCTAACTCAGCACATTCTATGATTCTATGAACTCTATCAGCCTACCTTATGGCTATTCTACACCCCTTAGCACGGAATTATCTACTTTGTAAAAGATTCTTAATTATCTGTAAAAAAAAATAATCCTGTACTTCAGGAAAAAGAAAGTCTTCACTGCATTATGCAAGAAGAATTCAAAATCCCTAGCAGGGTGACAGTTTTCTAGAAGTTCTGCACAAAACTAACCACTGCTGTTACTACTTAATTTTAGAGCATGCTTCCACAATGGGCAGGAAGAGAAAGCAAAGTAGAGAAACCTCTGTCTTGTTAAGTACCAGGACTTCTTCCAGATTCGAAAGCTAGAGAGTCCTTTACTGGTAGTCTGTAGCTCTGCCTCTCACCTACAGCATCATTCCTAAGCTATTCTTCTTCCATAGTTCACTCTGAGCACCTCTCCAGTAGCAGAGAAGGGAAACAGCCTAGACCAAGTGTTTTTATTCCCCAAGGAGAACCTTGCCAGAGCCTTGTTGTGCAGGGCCACTTAACAGCCAAGCTCCCCAGCACTACCTCATTCCCATTCTCCTTTCCATCATCCTCGAAAGTAAATAATCACCTGGGTACCAGTACTCTGCTGGAGTGTAACAGGGAAGACTGGGAGAGCAGCCAAGGTTGGAAACAAGCAACTGAGGGACTCTCTGGAGCCCAGCTGACTAAGAATTCTGCAAGGCTGGGCCCAGCCATCCTCCAAATAGTGGTTCCAGTTCCCAAAGTACCCAACTGTGCTGGAAGTGCTGCTGCAACCCTGAGAATCATCTGGTTCTGCTGAGGGTGGTGACCAGCACAAAGCTTTCAGAGTCGCTCTGTGTAATTCAAGGATGGCATTCTGTGAACTCCTACTCTAAAATGTTTCTCTTTCACTTCTGATCCCTTGGAACAGCTGAAGAGAACATCCAGATATGCCAAAATATTGCTGAGGTGCATGCAATGCTCCCTCATTTATACTGGTAGGAACCAGGTCTGTTCAATGATGCCTCTCCAATTCCCAGTCACTTTTATTCGGTTCCCAGTCTGATCCTAACTGCCACTTTTGAAGAGCACATCATGGAAAGAAAAGGTGCAACATTGCAGACAGCCTCTTGGTTCGAAAAATCTCTTGTATTTTAAGTCAGGCAGTGTAAACTACCGCACAATAACTGCATCATTGTTTAAATTAATGAAAAAATGTTACCCCTTCCCATGGTAATTTCATTGTATGCTATGAACGTGCAGTAACAAGGGTTTCTTTTTCCTGTTACAGATGGGTGGTATTGAAAGCAATTTGCTCTGTGTGTGCTCCACTGCATGGAATGATTCATTATAGCTCAGGCAATATGCTTTTATAATATAGATTAGTGGTTATTTGCTTAAGCCACTATTCCTTCCCCTGATGGGGAAGCTTATTAACTGAGTTCATTTGGCTAGTGACTGACTTCTCCTTCTGACTACACCTGGCACTAACTACAGAGGTGTGGCTAATTCTTGCAAATGACCTCAAAACCCAGCAATGAGAGGACAGCAAATCGGTGAGTTTGTGTTCAAAACAGAAGAAAATATGATGGCAACTAAAGAGCAATGAAGGAAATACACACAATAGCAGGAATGTTAAAGATAACAGAGATAACTGGACGGGACAACTATGGCACGTACGCTATTTTGCAGAGTGTCTGACTGAAACTGATTGTTCGTGACGTGCTTTTGGCAGGCTTGTGGGTGAAGATATCCAAAGTCTTGAAAGTCTTCAGTAAATGCTGGAGTCACAGATGTGGTTTGGAGGAAAGGACAAAGGAGACAAGTCTCTGGCAACCCAGGTGTCCTGATTTTGGCTGGCATAGAGTTAATTTTCTTCCTAGTAGACACCGGTGCACAGTGTGCCCTAATGCCATCAAGCTATAAAGGGGCAGAACCCATCTGTATTTCTGGAGTGACAGAGGGATCCCAACAGCTGAGTGTATTGGAGGCCGAAGTGACCTTAACTGGGAAGCAGTGGCAGAAGCACCCCATAGTGACTGGCCCAGAGGCCCCGTGCATCCTTGGCATAGACTACGTCAGGAGAGGGTATTTCAAGGACCCAAAAGGGTACTGGCGGGCTGTTGGTATAGCTGCCTTGGAGACGGAGGAAATTAAACAGCTGTCTACCTTGCCGTGTCTCTGGGAGGATCCCTCTCTTGCGGGGCTGCTGATGGTCAAAGAATAACAGGTGCCATCGGCACCACAACGGTGCACCGGTGGCAGTATCGCACTAACAGACTCCCTGATCCCCACCCATAAGCTGTTTTGTCGACTGGAGAGCCAAGGAGTGATCAGCAAGACTTGCTCACCCTTTAACAGTCCCATACGGCCAATGTGAATTGAGAGTGGAGGCAAACAGTAGACTATCGCGGCCTGAATGAAGTCACGCTGCCACTGAGTGCTGCCGTGCTGGACATGCTAGAATTTCAATACGAACTGGAGTCAAAGGCAGCCAAGTAGTATGCCGCAATTGATACTGCTAATGCATTTTTCTCAATCCCTTTGGCAGTGGGGTGCAAACCACAGTTTGCTTTCACGTGGAGGGGCATCCAGTACACCTGGAATCGACTGCCCCAGGGGTGGAAACACAGCCCCACCATTTGCCATGGAGTGATCCAGACTGCACTGGAACAGGGTGGGGCTCCGGAACACCTGCAATACAGTGATGACATCATCATATGGGGCAACACAGCAGCAGAAGTTTTTGAGAAAGGGAAGAAAATAATCCAAATCCTTCTGAAGGACTGTTTTGCCATAAAACAAAGTAAGGTCAAGGGACCTGCACATGACATCCAGTTTTTAGGAATAAAATAGCAAGATGAACGTCATCAGATGCAATCAACAAAATAACAGCCATGTCACCACCAACTAGCAAAAAGGAAACACAAGCTTTCTTGGGTGTTGTGGGTTTTTGGAGAATGCATATTCCAAATTCCAGCCTGATCGTAAGCCCTCTCTATCAAGTGACCTGGAAGAAGAACCACTGGGGCCCTGAGCAACTACAAGCCTTTGAACAAATTAAACAGGAGACAGTTCAGGCAGTAGCCCTTGGGCCAGTCCAGGCAGGAAAAGATGTAAAAAATGTGCTCTACACTGCAGCTGGGGAGAACGGCCCCACCTGGAGCCTCCGGCAGAAAGCACCAGGGGAGACTTGAGGTCGACCCCTAGGGTTTTGGAGTCAGGGATACAGAGGATCCGAGGCCTGCTACACTCCAACTGAAACAGATATACTGGCAGCATATGAAGGGGTTCAAGCTGCTTCAGAAGTGATTGGTACTGAAGCACAGCTCCTCCTGGCACCCTGACTGCGCTGCTGGGCTGGATGTTCAAAGGGAGGGTCCCCTCTACACACCATGCAACTGATGCTACGTGGAGTAAGTGGGTCGCACTGATCACACAACGGGCTTAAATACAAAACCCCAGTCACCCAGGAATCCTGGAAGCAATCATGGACTGGCCAGAAGGTAAAGATTTTGGAATATCACCAGAGGAGGTGGTCACACATGTTGAGGAGGCCCCACTGTATAATAAACTGCCAAAAGATGAGGGGCAATATGCCCTGCTCACTGATGGGTCGTGCCGCCTTGTGGGAAAGCACCAGAGGTGGAAGGGTGCTGTATGGAGTCCTATATGACAAGTCACAGAAACTGCTGAAAGAGAAGGTGAATTGAGTCAGTTTGCAGAGGTGAAAGCCATCCAGCTGGCTTTAGATATTGCTGAATGAGAAAAGTGGCTAGTACTCTATCTCTGTACTGACTCATGGATGGCGGCAAATGCCCTATAGGGTTGTTACAGCAATGGAAGCAGAGCAACTGGCCACACAGAGGCAAACCTATCTGGGCTGCTGCACTGTGGCAAGATATTTCTGCCCAGGTAGAGAACCTGATTGTAAAAGTATGTTAGGTAGATGCTCATGTACCCAAGAGTCAGGCCACTGAAGAACATCCAAACAACCAGCAGGTGGATCAGGCTGCTAAGATTGAAGTGGCTCAGGTGGATCTGGACTGGCAACGTAAGGGTGAATTATTTATAGCTTGGTGGGCCCATGATACCTCAGGCCATCAAGGAAGGAATGCAACATCTATAGATGGGCTCATGATCACAGGGTGGACTTGACCATAGACACTATTGCACAGGTTATCCATGAATGTGAAATGTGCTGCAATAAAGTAAGCCAAGCGGTTAAAGCCTCTCTGGTATGGAGGACGATGGCTGAAATATAAATATGGGGAGGCCTCGCAGATTAGTTATATCATACTCCCACAAACCCGCCAAGGCAAGTGCCATGTGCTCACCATGGTGGAAGCAACCACTGGAGGCTGGGAATATATCCGGTGCCCCATGCCACCTCAATGCTATCCTGGGCCTTGAAAAACAGGTCTTATGGTGACATGGCACCCCAGAAAGAAATGAGTCAGACAACGGGACGCATTTCCAAAACAAGCTCATAGACCCCTGGGCAAAAGAGCATGGCATTGAGTGGGTGTATCACATTCCCTGTCATGCACCAGCCTCCCAGAAATTCGAGCGATACAACGCACTGGTAAAGACTACACTGAGAGTGATGGGTGCTGGGACGTTCAAACATGGGGATACACATTTAGCAAAGGCCACCTGGTTAGTCAACACTAGGGGATCTGCCAATCGAGCTGGCCCTGCCCAATCAAAACTTTTATGTACTGGAGGAGAGGATGAAGTCCCTGTAGTGCACATAAAAGATATGCTGGGGAAGATAGTCTGGGTTATTCCTGCCTTGGGCAAAGGCAAACCCATCTGTGGGATTGCTTTTGCTCAGGGACCTAGGTGAACTTGGTGGATAATTCGGAAGGATAGGGAAGTCCGATGTGTACCTCAAGTGGATTTGACTTTGGGTGAGAATAGCCAATGATTTGAACTGTATGATGTTAATTGCTATATAATGCTGTATATCACCACTACTATCGTTGCTATATGCCATATCAATGGTATTACAGTAAGAATCACTCAAATTAATGAAGAATGAATTTTTATGAAAGTGAGCAAAGTGCAGTGATCATAGAATCACAGAACCATTTCGGCTGGAAAAGACCTTCAAGATCATCAAGTCCAACTGTTAACCTAGCACTGCCAAGTCCACCACTAAACCATGTCCCTAAGCACCACATCTACACGGCTTTTAAATACCTCCACGGATGGGGACTCAGCCACTTCCCTGGGCAGCCTGGTCCAATGCCTGACTACCCTTTCAGTGAAGAAATTTTTCCTAATATCCAACCTAAACCTCCCCTGGCGCAGCTTGAGGCCGTTTCCTCTTGTCCTATCACTCGTTACTTGGGAGAAGAGATCGACACCCACCTCACTACAACCTCCTGTCAGGTAGCTGTAGACAGCGACAAGGTCTCCCCTCAGCCTCCTCTCCTCCAGGCTAAACAACCCCAGCTCCCTCCGCCACTTCTCGTATGACTTGTGCTCTAGACCCTTCACCAGCTTTGCTGCCCACCCCTGGACACGCTCCTGCACCTCAATGTCCTTCTTGTAGGGAGAGGCCCAAAACTGAACACAGCATTTGAGGTGCGGCCTCACCAGTGCCGAGCATAGGGGCACTATCACCTCCCTGGTCCTGCTGGCCACACTATTGTTGATACAGGCCAGGATGCCATTGGCCTTCTTGGCCACCTGGGCACACTGCTGGCTCATGTTCAGGTGGCTGCCTGTTGATACACCCCCAGGCCCTTTTCCACCAGGCAGCTCTCCAGCCACTCTTCCTACAAGCCTGTAGCGTTGCATGGGGTTGTTGTGACTTGGCCTTGTTGAACCTCATACAGTTGGCCTGAGCCCATCGATCCAGCCTGTCCAGGTCCCTCTGTAGGGCCTTCCTACCCTCCAGCAGATCGACACTTCCACCCAACTTGGTGTCGTCTGCAAACTTACTGAGGGTGCACTCCATCCCCTCATCCAGATCATTGATAAAGATATTAAACAGAACTGGCCCCAGTACTGACCCCTGGGGAACACCACTTGTGACTGGCTGCCAGCTGGATTTAACTCCATTTACCACAAGTCTTTGGGCCCGGCCATCCAGCCAGTTCTTTACCCAGCAAAGAGTACGCCTGTCCAAGCCATGAGCAGCCAGTTTCTCCAGGAGAATGCTGTGGGAAATGATGTGATGATAGATGAAATGATGTGATGATAGAACCAGACAAGTACAGCGGTGATGGAACCAGAACTGGCTTCAGCATGCAACAATCCAACACCACACACCATCTCTTCTGCCCTGAAGGACTGTTACGACAGATGGAGCCCAAAGTCATTGACTAAATGAACTCAACGGACGTTTTAAAGGGATGGCCCATAGGCTAATGGAATGACCCCTGTGTGTGTATATATCAAAAGACTGGAAAAGTCGTGGTTAATTGGGACGTATTGGAAAGTGTACGACCTGGGCATGATGTAGATGGGTGGATATTGGGGTGGATAAGGGGTGGGTATTGTCCTGGTTTCAGTTGGGACAGGGTTATTTTTCTTCCTAGTAGCTGGTATAGTGCTGTGTTTTGGATTTGGGATGAGAACAATGTTGATAACACACTGATGTTTTAGTTGAGCCGTGCTTACACTAAGTCAAGGACTTTTCAGCTTCTCATACTGCCCTGCCAGTGAGGAGGCTGGAGGTGCACAAGAAGCTGGGAGGGGACACAGCCAGGACAGCTGACCCAAATGGCCAAAGGGCTGTTCCATACCATATGACATCATGCTGAACAAAAGCACTGGGGGAGTTGGCCAGGGGGGCATGGCCACTGCTCAGGGACGTGCTAGGCATCAGGCAGTGGATGGTGAGCAACTGCGTTGTGCAGCACTTGTTTTATATAATCTTTTGTCATTATTATTATTTTCCCTTCCTTTTCTATCCTATTAAATTGTCTTTTATCTCAGCCCATGAGTTTTACGTTTTTCCTGATTCCCTCCCCCATCCCACTGCGGGGGGAGTGAGCAAACATCTGTGTGGTGTTTAGCTGCCTGCAGGGTTAAACCATGACACCAGGTTAGCATTTGAACCATTGGACCTACTCAGTTACAAGCCTAAACATGGATTTTTAGGGGCATAATTTAATGCTACTATACCTGAAAATTTCAGCACTATGTTTTTATTTTCTGTGTTTTCTTACAAAATATAGGCCTGTCTACAATTCATTTCCAGCATGTGTCTTCCACTCTTAGAAATCCCAAATCCTTTCCTGTTAAAATACCATGTATGCTCCCAACACAGAACAAAGACAAGGTGAAATCCTTTCTTCTCCATGTGAGAGCATAGATACTGTCACACTGGCCCAGACAAATGGCTTATCTGAAATATATACTACCGGCTAGGAAGCAAGAGTGGTAAAAGTAACTCAGAAGTGCACAGACTCAAGGCCTTCCCTCGGATTTTTCTTGTAGCCAAAGCCATGCCTAATTGCCATGGAAAGTGATGATGGAAATACCACTTTGCCCTCTGCCAAAATGAATCTTCCCTCCAGCCGAAATGGCTTAGCCAGATCAGAGTGGTATAACTTATGCTTCCCTGTGCCAAGCTTTCTCATCCTGGCTCCTGGAACGGCTCTATAGCAATTTCTTCTACATAATGGGACACATTTCTTGCTCAGAAACACTTAAACTTCTGGAGACAAGGCAAGTATTCTAAAGGCTTTGTCTGCAGGTAAATGTTTTAAATCAGCATTCTTGACAGTTCTGTCCCTGTCCACATAAACCAGGATGCACTAAGCTTTTGAGCTTTTCAGGTTTTACTGCCAGCTCTGCTTTGGCTTGTGTTCCATACTTAGGTAGCTGCATATAATTGAGAAAGTAGGTAACACAGAGAAAGCCCGTCACAAAGACACACCAATCAGAAAAATTAAGAAGAGAAAATGACCACAATGAACAAATGACTACCAACTATATCATGGCACTACTATTTACCAAGAGGAGGGAAGAGAGTTTGCAGCTTAAGCTAAGGAAGATTCTGCCCTTTCTCATTATCTTTTGTCACTTTCTAACAAGATTAGGATTGTTATATATGCAAATATGTTTAGTCTTCCCGATCATCAAGAAGTCGTTAAAAATAAAAGAATACCATTCATATGCGAGAAATGGCTTGTCACTGCACGGACTGCGATCTATAAAATTTGAGTTCGCCTAAATCACAAAACATGTTTTCAGCCAAGAGCCCACACAGCTATTGATCTTTTTTCTGAATATTTCAAGCCAAGCAGCAAGTTCCTGATACCTTCTGACTCCGTGAACAATGGACACATTTCCCTTTCTCAGCAGAGAATATGCTGCAACTCAAAGGCACCTTCCTGCTTAGACGAGGAATTCCTCCGCGTGTCACAAAAGTCAAATCCATTCCTTTAGACAACATCTGTCTGCTACTGAACTTCATGGCAATAGCAAGAATCCAACTACTATCCTGTCAATCCAGTGAGAAGACCCCTCAATCCAGTGAGAAGACCCCTCACCTTGGCTGTAGCAGAAGACCTAGAGTGTGTGGCTGAGCAGCTACGACACTACCCAGAAGAAAGCAGGCAGAATTATGCATATCCAAACAAGGCAGATATAAGGGTGAGGCTCAGTTCAAAATGAAGACACCTATATTTAGCTCTCTTTATGCAAGGTAGGGCAAAATCCAGTCGCCTAAAGATCTGTAGCTATCTCAGACCGCCTAGGATATTCTGCCTGCCTTCCAGCCTCTGCCTGAAAAGGCACAGATGTCCTGTCTACAAGTCTCATGCAGATTTTTTGGGTACCTAGAGGTGCCACCATGTACCATGGATGAATCTCATCCTTAGGTGTCCAAGCTCCCAACAGTCAATGAAGAGCTAGTCAATATGGTCCCTGGAACAAAGAACAGCTGCTGTAGTTGATTTAGCTGCCTGAAAACAGATGTTCAGATATATATGAGATGCCTAGCCTTAAGCTTTTTATAGAGCTCTTTAAGCTTCTGGCCATTCCAGAATGATGCAGATGTCCTGCAGGTCCTGTGTCATTGCTGCGATTCCCATGCAGATGTCTCAGGTACCGAGGGGGTGTCTTTAATGACACTAAAGCCCTATGCATGGGTTATGGATACAGTCTCCAGCTCTATAATTGAAGCTTTGATATCCAGTGCACACTTATACTTAGATGGTTTAATCTGGATATGTAATGCACACAATGCATCCAAGTACAATAAGAGAGCAGACACGAGCATAACAAAAGGACATTTTGATGGAAGTAAAAATTAGGTTTGATAAGTCTCAGAAGGGAAAAGAATTAATTCTACTAAATAGAGCATTTGAGCATAACAGCTTCATACAATAATTTTAAAAAGTTGCGATGGAAAAAAATAAATAATTTCTAAAATCAGATTAGATAAAATTAACAACAAATTCACACTTGTAGCTCTTAAAATTATCATTGTACAAAAACAGTTCACTCAAAAATATTTTTATTGTGCTATCATTAAATATGAATGCCTCTCTAAACCTGCTTCAGAGGATGAATTAGCATAGCTGTAATAGTCTGGAACAAACTTTGATCCAGTATAAAAAAATGATAAAAGACATTTCCCACTTCTTTTCACAGGGAAGAAATTAGTTTTGGAACTGCTTGAGCTTATGCATTGTTTTATTAACTGGGACTAATTCCCAGTTTATTCCTCTATGTCCTTATGTGACCTGCACTCATCAGTTGTAGAGAAGGAACAAGCAGACAAAATATATTTTGCTTTCTAAACATTTTGCAGTCTGTGTCTGGAGCAATTCTCCTCAACCACTTTGGATGTCAGCAGGTATAGTAAACCAAAATACCTAGGTGTATGCTGAATATATATTTGAAACACTGCAGTTACATTAATGTAAATACCTCAAACACAAATTTGTATGTATACATGAATGTAAGCTCTTGTATTTTTCTTGAACGACAATATTGCATAGACATAGGTGACCTACTCATGAAGCAGTGCGCTTTCTTGTTCATGTACCTAATTAACTAAATTAAACTAAACTTTCAAAATCACGCAATTCTCCATCTTCAAAGCAACCTAAACTCTTAGAAGCATAAGTTCTGTTGACTTAACAAAAATGTCTTCACTCGCTGTGAAAACGGGCCTTATGTTTTCCAATCCCGAAGGCACAAAACCCATTTACCTATGGTAATTACACACCAATTAGAAATTACCTTCCTGTTACTGTGGCCTTTACACTTTCTTTCTACCACTGCCTCTGTTTTGCTCTTACCATCGTACGGCAGGCACCTCGAGGACATGGACAGCGTGTGGGTCAGTGTCCCCTGGTAGGAGGCTGCAAGTCCCAGCCTTGCTCAGCTCTGAATTACACTCGAAGACCTGGTGCAGCAGACATGCTTGGTCACATTTAGCATTGCCATCTCAGAGATGGTGAGCACCTCTGTCACTTCACGCTAGCCACAGCCTCAGTTTAAGGAGCCGGCAAGCCAAGCTCTTTGCAAAAGGAGAGCACAAAACTGAGCTAAATCAATCAAAGCCTCCAGCAGAACTTGGCACCAGCCTAGAGACAGCAAATAGGTGACTAATTGTCCAATATCTGGTCTCAAATACTGTGCAGCTGCCTGGCCAGCTGCTGGCCTCACACCCTCTCTCCCGCCAGGAGGAAACACGTATGGGATTTCACTGTGTGCCAGGGGTGGATCTGGCCCCACGGCGCAGAGCCAGCTCGAAGCACAGGCTCTTGTAAGGCTGAATGTAAGCTTTACTTACTTCCAAGACATAAAAGCCTGCCATGTCCCAGTCAATATTACACTGTCTCAGTAATTGCTTTCGTGTAAGATTAGCAAGTACGTGTAATTTTTTTAACGTGCTGCCAGAAGAAATATAATTACTGAAGTAGATTTTTTAGGGAACCGTGACATTGTAGATCCAGTCCCTTGGAAAACGTATTAGATATGGTACAGGTATGGAGCACATCTAATTAAGTTTATAGGAAGGCCTCAGCAAGACTGTGCTGGGCAGAGCTCTAAGATTGTCAGGATTCATCACCTGAGTGGGGCTGGATGCTCACGAGAACTTTTGCAGGTACAAGCACATTCACATGGGGAGAAAAAAAGAACAAAAAAAGCTAATAAACAGATCTCATCTAATACTCTGTCCTAAATCATGCAAGAATGGCAAACGCATGTTCTCTCATGCTGTCATCTCAAATATTCCTGTTCAACTTATACTTTCTTGTCTGACTTTCTCAGCTGAGCATTTCCTCTACTGAGAACAAATGTGTTACAGTATTAGAAGCGGTTTAGTGGTTAGAAATGTATTCTCGGGACAACAAAGCTCTGTTCCCTTCACACACACACAATTCTTTAATACTGCAGCAAATCAGGACATGTATATTTAGTATTGTGTATTGGATTTAAGCACAGGAACACAAAATGCTCATTTTTTGATTCTGAAGGCAAGCTCATGAAAGTTGCTATTTCACCAGTATAGACAAAGTCACACAAAGGTGATGGTGTGCTTAAGTTTTATTTATAACACAGATTTTTACTGAACTTAGGACCATACCTCATCTGCCAAGGATCAAAAAAATCCTCATGTGCTCTTAAACCTTGAGAGAGAAATCAATTGGTCCAGTAGGCTGCATCTAGGCAGGGATTATTTTTGTCTATTGAATGAATGTACTGTAAAATGTAAAAAAAAATGTAAAAAAAAATGCAGACACTGGGGGGAAGGATCAAGTCAGGACACATTCATTTTTGTTCTACTGACCGTTCTGTAAGAGGCCAATGAATAGAAGCTGGTACGTGTATCATATTTCACTGTGAAATACTGACTTTCCACATTTCAGCAGAAGGAGGAATTTGCAATCTTATTTCAGTTCATAGGTCTAACTGAAGAGATTGGTACGCAAAGGGGGAAAAATGAGTATATAGCTTTATTCTGCAAATTCCTATCAGAAAATTCCTCTTCTTTTAACCAAATCAGAAGACAGAAAAGGATTCAAAACACATTAAATAAAGGGCCCACATTGTTTCAGCCCAATTCTAAGATGAAAATAAACACTTCACTGCCCCACACTTCCTTACACACTTCTTAAACAGGCACATTCCTTTCCCATGAGACATGTAGGTAGCAGAATGAAAGTACTGCTGCAGGTAGAAAATTAAAGTAGGGAACAAAAGTGAAAACCTGATTAATTCATTGCCTTCAACGGTCACATACACTAGGAACTCAAACCAAATTTGGTAAATGTTAAAGAAAAAGACTTAATTAGCAAGGGAGGATATACTGATAACACAGAGGACAAGCACCCAAGCCACGCACAGAGAAGTAAATAAACAGAAACTTGTGTTTTGCCTATCCAACCCCCCTTTTTAATAAACAAAATGAACTTTATGGAAGAATTCTCTGAAAACTGATCATTTGAGTTCTAATTATATCTTATTTCAGCTTAATATCTCCATTAATAACAAAGTAATACCCCCTTAAATCTCTCCAGCACTTCTGCAAATATGGGTATCTAGAAATTTTAAGTACATAACTCTAAGAAAATACAGAACTGTATCAGGGCGAAGGAGGATGACTATACCTTTAAACTGTATGACAATTATGACTACAGGCAACTACGCCATAGCCCTCTGGTTTAGTACCATATTCTAAAACTAACACTAGAAAGGCTAACGAAACATGGCTTGCAACTCTATAGGTATGTAAGTTGCATTCAGTAACACCTAAGTATGGAGCTAAAGAAAAAAAAAAAAGAAATTGAGACATGTCAGAAATTGTCACTGAAAATTTTGTCAGTTTATTTACAGTTTGTTGTGGAAGCTGTTTCCACCCCACTTTTCCCAAAAATACTTGTCAAACTGTCCTCTCTGACTTTCTCTGCTAAGACTGATTTTGGCTAGGAGGTCAGGAGGGGCACCTGCTTAAGGAGCCACCCTTCTGCAGCTGCTCCATAGCTCTGGGAGAAGTGGGACATGTTTGCATAAAATTAGTAATTATGGAAAACTCCAAAGGCCAGAACAAGACAGAGCAGACCAGGTTAAGTTGCATTTGTTTACAGGAGCAGATCATAACCAGCGCAAGCAGATCAGTCTGACACCACGTAAAACTCCCACTGGAGCTAATGGGAAGTTTTTGTTCTAAATGAGTAAAAGACCAGTCCCAGAGGACCCACCAGAGTCAGGACAGGCCTCCTGGTGATACAGAAACAGTTCTAAATCATTACTGGTTGCAACAAGAAAAAGCATCAGAGAAAGCTCAGCTGGACAAGCACTTTCCAGCCTGGCATTTAATTCAGAAGATGGAAGAACTGAGGTGAATAAGGACAGGAAGGAGAACTGTGGAAAGCCAGAGGTACATTCAGTGGATGTGAACCCTGGGCCGATTTGTCAAATCATGAACATCACAGGATGTGCATTCAGAGCTTCTCACTCAAAAGGCTTCTGCTGGCTACCCACAGCCAGCTGGCTGGTTGAGGGTATATGTTCTTTTCAAATCTCTTTTATAACCTCTACTCAAAAATTTCTAAGTGTATTTCTTATGAAACTTGTTCATATTGGCCTCAGACCCAAAGTGTACAGTCTTAAAATGCTTCCTCTGTACTTCCAAATAGTTCTACGCTTAACGTATGAATATACTAAAAAGACTTGCTAAGGAAAAAACCCACGTGGTTTCTATAAAAAAAATTAACCCCATACAATTCTTTCATAACTTCAGTACCTAAGCAAAGAAAATCCAGATATCTAACACCAACGCTGATCCAGCCTGTTTACACATCACACATCTAACGCTATGAAATTCACCTTCATTCTGCAACACGTCCCAATCTCATCCACTACCTTTACAACAAGATTAACTGATACATTTTTCACATTTCACATTAGGTACACAGGTTACTGCAAACAAGGAACTTGCACAGTCCTGACACATAAAATATGAAAATGCTCTTTATAGAAAGCTATATATACATGTACACACACAAAGGCACAGAAAGGTATCATAAAACTTACCATCACTTGCAGAAAGTGAGTCATTTGCACAGACCAGTGCCAAAGTAAACAGCAGATGCCGAAGATCCATACCTCTAATTCTGTAATAACAAAAGACAATAAGAGAGTTTCTTTATAAACTAATAGTACTAACTAATATGACATGATGTTTAAACCATTATCTAGTTTTATTGAATTTCTGATTGGATTCAAACCAAAAGTGTATTTAGTTTACGGTTTATTGCCTCATAAAGTCATACATCATCTTGCAGTCTAGGACAGAGAGTAAATACTATTTTTACAAGAAAACTAGCTTATGGCTTTCTAGCTCATTTAATACAGAGAGGGGGAAAAATCAAGTATTGTCAATCTCTAGCCTGCTTCCAGGGAGTAGCCATGCTCCCCCCACAGCAGCCTTTGGGGGCTGGATCCCAAGGACTAGCCTAGGTTAAATGTGAAAGTAGGAAAAGAACAGTATCTCCTCAGGGAACAAAGATATGATGACTCCCTTTCCAGCTCATGCTCCTCTGAAGCTGTATTCATCTTTGCATGCCATGTATAACCCTTCCCAGGTCTAGGACTGCATGCGGTAAAGCTGAGAAGAGTGATGGAGTTTAATAAGCCACCTCCCACACCAGAAAGCCAAATGGCTGTTAGTAGAGAAACACTGGCTTAGTACCTACGGCCACTGCCTGTGGCAGGCAGCACTGCAGGAGTGGAGAGGGCACCAGGAGCTGTGGGGCTGCAAGAATGAGTAACCCGGGCTAATTCTCTGGTCTGTTCCCTACTGGCACCCTGCACAGCCCTGAACACCTTCCTCGGTGCCCCTGCTCTGCTATGCTGGTCTTTGGGGACTGCCATGGAGGCTGTCTCATGCGGGAAACTTCTACCTGCGTCCCTTCTGAGAAGGCACCTTCCAATGGACCCGAGCACATCCACACAAGCCTTTACAACCTCCAAGCATACAAAGCTTTACAACCCAAGCATAACCCAACAAGCCTTTACAACCTCCCCAAAAAACTTACTCCTCCTTCTCCCTACTTCACCTGCGCCACACACACATATCCTACAACACCATCACACGATCCTGTTTGAGGGACACTGCTTTGCTCCTGCCATTATCACCAGCATCTGATTACAACGGGGAAGGGCAGAAACCGGGATACACTGGACTTGTGGGCAGTGTAACCTTCTGCACAAAACTGTACCATGCCCCCAAAAGCTCGTGAGGTGTCCATATGTAGTAGGGGGAAAACATACATACCATGGATTACTACCTGACCATTTACAACCATGCCAGTGGGGCGCAGAGATTAGTGGAGACCTTCAAAATGAAAGCTACAACACCAATGCTGAACACAAGTGTTTTCAATTAGACATTTTCTTTCTTCATCTAACAGGAGATGAAATCACAAGTGTCCAAACAACGAAGACCACTAATGAGTAACAATCTCTAAGTGGGTGTTACTGATGGGACAAACGATGCTGTCAAATCTGGGTATCAAAAACTAGTCAGTGTCCTAGCAAAGTTAGCAAAGTTTGAATTTAGTCAGAAACTGTAAAACACAAGCACGCTGTGTATGTAAAACTATGGTAACACTGATTTTAAAAGATAATTCCCTCCTTAATTTTCTTACCCCAAGAGAACAGATTGAATCACACTACAGAAAAAACCAGAACTATTACTAACTCCAGATTTCTCATTCATGCCGTTTAGTACAAAACTTGAAAATCAGAAGGTATTTCTCACACCATCATTAACACAACTGCTCAGTAATTCTTGAGTTTCAGGCTCAGCACAGGAGGCACTCATTCCAACCACTTTAGGCTAGCAGGGTCTAACCCAGACCTGCAAAGGCAAGTCAGGGGATGCTCCCCACTGCACCCACACCACAGCAGGGATGCCCGGCCGCACCACCTGGGCACCCTGCAGCCAGTCTGAGCGGGCATGGGGCAGCTGCACGAAGAGAAGAGCTGGGGGAGCTCTGGGGACCTGCCAGGCACTGGGCAGGGCTTTCCCCAGGGCAAGCAGACGTGGGTCTCTCCAAAGGCGACTCCGCTGTTCTCAAGTGGAGAAGGAGGAAGGAAGGGGCACAGTGAGGCTGGAAGCATGTTAGTGAGGATTTGGGGTGGTGTGAGAGTGAGGCAGCCTGGGGAGCAGGACCCGGAGCAGCGAAGGCTGCAGCTGCCCCACAGGGCTGGGAAAAAGTTCATAAAGCAAACCACAGGCCAACAATTCTCCTACTCTCGGAGAGGAGCTACACTGGCACAGAGTGAGGTTCATCTGAGATCAGCTACGTTTTCAGCTAGCTCAATTGTTCCCCTGGTCCATCTGTACTCTTGTTTAAAGGATTCTTATTGTCTCTTATTAATAAATCTTCTGCAGAAATGCTTCTCTGTATTTGCCAGTTCCTCTCCTCTTACATGATTTCTACACCATCGAACAGGCCCCCCCTGCCTTCAGCCCTTCCACTTTCTGCCTGAAGTTTTGTTTTCTCTTTCACAGGCCTGAGCACAATGCCACTTTATTTACAACCCTCCTGCAATACCCGGGCATCCCGTGCTGCCTCCATATTCACACTTCCCTGCTCTCCTATGTCCACCAGCCTCTGCCAATCTCCTACCACTCGTCTTCAAGCTTTCCTACTTCTTCCTGCCTAACAACAGCCACAAGAAAAGCCCAAACCCTCAGGGAGTTCTCCTGTGAGAACAAATGTCATCAACAGAGTCCGTCATTCAGAGAACATCTGTGAACACAGTTTCATTTTTCATAACCACACCAAACAACTCCATGCTGGGACCAGGATCAGCCCCCACGTGCAGCTGTCACAGCACAGCTCTCCCCTCTATCCCTGTGCTGTGACCGGCAGCCATCCCAGCTTCCTCCCAGGAAGAGTGGTTTGACAGCCGGAGCACCAACCCAGGAGCCTGGAAACACATCCCAGAGGAAAACAATCACATTGAACTTCAGTAAGGTCTTGCTGCTGCAGATGAAAACAATCTCATTCCAGTACTGTTCTTCCTCTTGCACTGGCAGACTTGTTTATATACCTGCACGCAGTCAACTCCATCAGGAAATTGTTCCAGTTAAAATTAATCCATAAACATTTATTGTAACACATCTGTTTGCTGACTGGGTTTACCAGGACTCCACAAAGACGCACCCCGGGAGCAGAGCTGGGGAAGCACACACATGGGAGTGAGCAGCCAGGGTGGAGGGGAGGACACAGCCACACCTCCAGCAGCAGCTATGACTTGTTTAAGAGCAATTCTAGAATTTTTGGGAAACTTCCTGCTGAGCCATAGACCTTGACTAAAACATTTAGCTCTCTGAAACAGAAAACAGGATTAATTTGAGTTCCTAAACCTCAAAGGTGATCAAAATTGCTGCTTAATCACTTGCCTTTTCACTAGTAAAATGTGGTATAAAAATAAATGATGCTTCTTCTGTAGATTCTCACAAATACCACTATATTAGCAACGCAAAGCAACAGTGTCTCTGCTCTGCCTAAATCCACATGGGATCCTGCATTGAATTATTGGACCAGACAACTTGCATGTGGGAGAAAAATCCAATTGGTGTACTCTGAACATGCCCAACACGGACAGGACTGAGCTCAAAAATGGTAACTACTCTCATTTGAAGACATGGATGGGCCACGCTCCACCCTTTTTAAAACAGCCTCTGGAAGGGGCAAGCTGTGCTAGCCTCCTCGAAGTTCAAACCCAGAGCCCTTGGGACAGGGCTCATACTCAAGGTTTCTCCCAGACAAAAGGAGCTCTGCAAGGGGTGTGAAGCACCAGGGACTATCTGGTGCGCTCTGCATCCAACACATATACTAAAAGCTCTGCTGGGCTGCAGGTATGACTACCACTTCTAGAGGTATTGGAGGCCAAGAGAGAGCTACACTGCCATGGCTCTGGTCTCACTGGAGAAAATCTGGTGCAAAGCAGGAGCTGCCCCCACCCTGATACTGCTTTTGGTGGTACAGAATAAAATTTCTGAGAGAAGAGTACTCTTAAGTGCCATCTGCCCCACCATCAGACAACTACTGCCTTGCAAAAAGTTCTCACAAATCTGTCTTGTAACCACCCGCTGCTGTTCCTCTAAGACACTCTTGCAAGCTCACTGCCAACAGTATTGTTCAGAGGCTGCAGTGTTAACCTAGCAAGATACAGCTTCTCTGTCAGCTTTAGGACAAAACTGACCTTTTACAATCTAGTAATATCTACCTCCCAACACCTACCCCTGTATGCATATGAAAGACAAATGCCACTAATTTGCAGATGACACCAAGCTGAGTGGTGCGGCTGACATGCCTGAGGGACAAGATGCCAGTCAGAAGGACTTGGACAAGCTTGAGAAGTGGGACCATGTGAACCTCGTGAGGTTCAACAAGGCCAAGTGCAAGGTCCTGCACCTGGGTCAGGACAGTCTCTGGTATCAATACAGGCTGGAGGATGAAGGGATTGAGAGCAGCCCTGAGGAGAAGGACTTGGGGGTACTGGTGGATGAAAAGCTGGACATGAGCCAGCAATGTGCGCTCGCAGCCCAGAAAGCCAACCGTACCCTGGGCTGCATCAGAAGCAGCGTGGTCAGCAGGTCAAGGGAGGTGATTCTGCCCCTCTACTCTGCTCTGGTGAGACCCCACCTGCAGTGCTGCCTCCAGCTCTGGGCCCTCAGCACAGGAAGGACATGGACCTGTTGGAGCGGGGCCAGAAGAGGGCCACAAAAATGATCAGAGGGATGGAGCATCTCCCCTGTGAGGACAGGCTGAGAGAGCTGCCGTTATTCAGCCTGGAGAACAGAAGGCTCTGGGGAGACCTTGTTGCAGCCTTTCAGTACTTAAAGGGGGCTTACAAGAAAGATGGGGATAGACTTTTTATCAGGGCCTATAGTGACCAGGACAAGGGGTAATGGTTTTAAACTAAAAGAGGGTAGATTTACATTAGCTATTTGGAAGAAATTCTTTAGTGTGAGGGTGGTGAAACACTGGCACAGGTTGCCCAGAGAGGTGGTAGATGCCCCATCCCTGCAAACATTCAAGGTTAGGCTGGATGGGGCTCTGAGCAACCTGATCTAGTTGAAGATGTTCCTGCTCATTGCAGGGGGGTTGGACTAGATGACCTTTAAAGCTCCCCTCCAAACAAAAGTATTCTATGATAATGAAGTCCCTGTTATTTAACACAAAAAAAATTTCAGTGTCTGTAATATACACTATTCTAAGGAATAACAGTCTATATCTTACCCAACTCCAGCAGTTTGTAAGAATGAAGAGAGCTAAAACCAGGAAAAAAAATTACAGCAGCTGACTGTCCTCAAGCCAGCTGAAACTTGACCACAGGAACATTTGGCTAGAGGTCAGCTCAGGCTAATTGCTTCAGTACAGAAAGGGAGCCAGGAGTTATAAAAAGGATAAAAAAAATTCTTGGCCCTTTTCTATAGTGATGTTGGAGTAAGGTCAATCACAAGTGAATTTAAACACAGCATCTCTCCAGTGGGACGTCAACGTAGTCAGCATAAACAGGCCAAACTGGGTTAAGAAAATCCCTAAGAAAAGAAATAGTTTAGTCACAGCATACTGAGTGGTTTGCATCTACTCTCGTCAGGTAACAATATTAACACTCAGAGTAAACCATAAGGAGTTTTGCTTATAAACAAAACTGTTTGAAGAAAGATCTTTTCATTTAGATAGCTCCTGGACCTGAAAGGACATTACACTTCATTAAACTGCGCCTATGAAGGGACTTCTGCTTTTGCCATCTCCATTAACTCCCTGTACTCCCAATATGAGAGATATTTTTCCCCTGTAACCTCCTCCAGCTTAGCATTGCTTGCCAAAGCAGCACACGTGCAGCTAGGCCAGGAACAAAGGTGGCCTCTCTGCTGGAAACCAAACCACAAAATTACTGAGCGAAGGATTAATCTGAGGAACTTTTCTATACATTGCTACGTTTCATCATTCCATCAGATTACAAACAGGCAAGGATACGAGAGCATGCAATGCAGATGAGTACACACCAATATATCCACCATCAAGTAAGAACAAGTGGTGAGAAAGGAATGTAACTGCAGGCTCTCCAGATCTGTCCTGAACCGTGTTTATGCAAATACCAAATACACATACATACCCTTGCAGAATTTTTCTCGGTGAAAGGCATTTATTTTTCACAGTGCACATATTCCTTACAAGCTATCTCACAGCAAGATTAGTGACACCAAGAGGAAATTTTCTCTCTGTGCTTGTGTAAAAAACATTCACACCAGTTTGGCTGATCATGCACAGCTGAAATCACTTTGCCTGCTTACCCTCATTCCCCTGAATGCCAACAGGACAGAGTAATTCTGCAGATGAAATGAGTTACAGCCCTTCCAATCAACAAAATCTAAAACTGCCACGGACCTCAAGACTTCTTCCCTTGCTTGCTGATATTACAGCTTGATTGAGTCATCAGCAGCACTTGGATGAATGCCTGTTGTTATAGAACCCTTGTCAGTGCTATATACTCAGCTGTGTTAAGAAACAGAAATAACAAATTGTCACAGTTGATATGAATAACACAGCATTCACCTACCGTGTGTGGTTATCTGGGATATGAAAAGAACAAGGAATAATACCATAGAAGCAGAAATTACATGCTGCAAATTAAAAGAAAAAAAAAAATCTCATAAGGGCCATATTTCAGAAAAAAAACCCCAAAAACCTAACAACAAAAGACAATACCACTGGGAAAGAATGAAGGACTCTGGCATAAAGCTGCATTTATTATGCATGGTTTGACGCAAATTTAAGGATTATTAAAAGGTACATCATTATGACAAACTAGAACTATGGAACAGAGGCAATTTTATATTATTAATTAGAGCTCTATGTAAGCTAAATAATTTATAATGGTTTTAAGTATTAAAATTGAAAGTAGAATCTATTAAAATAATTGATCACTTTGTATTTAGAATTTTTTTTTCTTTTTCCTAAGCAAACTTTTAATTTCGGAATAGAGACTATATGAAAGCTCCATTTTTAACACCAAATTTATTTGTTTCTCCACTGTAATAGACACCGTCAATTCTTTTACCAGAGCTGATTTCTTTTTCCCATGGATAGATGTGCCAGCTATTACTCTGATTTAAACTGCTTTCAAACTGGTAACAGGCTGTGCTGGTTTTGGCTGGGGTAGAGTTAATTTTCTTCACAGTAGCTGGTATGGGGCTATGTTTTGGATTTGTGCTGGAAACAGTGTTGGTAACACAGGGATGTTTTGGTTACTGCTGAGCAGTGCTTACACAGAGTCAAGGCCTTTTCTGCTCCTCACCCCACCCCAGCAGCGAGCAGGCTGGGGGTGCACGAGAAGCTGGGAGGGGACACGGCTGGGACAGCTGACCCCAACTGACCAAAGGGCTGTTCCAGACCATATGACGTCATGCGCAGCATATAAAGCTGGGGGAAGAAGAAGGAAAGGGGGGACATTCGGCGTGATGGTGTTTGTCTCCCCAAGTAACCATTACGTGTGATGGAGCCCTGCTTTCCTGGAGGTGGCTGAACACCTGCCTGCCGATGGGAAGGAGTGACTGAATTCCTTGTTTTGTTTTGCTTGCGTGCACGGCCTTTGCTTTACCTATTGAACTGTCTGAGTTTTACCTGTTAAAGCCATGAGTTTTCTCACTTTTACCCTTCCGAATCTCTCCCCCATCCCACTCTGAGGGGCTCAGTTGCTGGCTGGGGTTAAACCATGACACAGGCCAAATGGTTATTAGTTCTTGGATGTGGTTAAGGAGCCCTGAGGTCAGCAGGAGCTTCATTATTTTGAAACAGGGCTTGCTTATAGCCAAACATTTCTGAACAAAGCATCCTCAATTTCTCTTAATCACCTTGAACCCAAACATGCTTTTCAGACCTCAAAGAGCAATTTCAGGAAATGAGGAGGAGCAGGGTTTTCATTTTAAATAGTATTTATATATAAAAAACATGTCTTCCAGGAAAAACATCTTCAAGAAGCTGTAAAATTTAAGTTCAAGACCCTGGTATTTATCCTAGACTAATGGAATTACTTAACAGCCCATTACCATGGGACAAATTAATTACATGGTTTAATTCCATGCTAAATTATTCATGTGCTCCTAATCAGATTAAAGAGTACGTAACAAAGCCTGTATGCCATTTACAAAGTCATTAACTCAAATAGCAGATTAAGTGAAAGCTGCTAAATGACAGACAACGGACTTGAGCAGCATTTCTGGATTGCCACTCATGACTCTAAGTACTATTTACTATCACTTGGTCAACATACCAAGATTAATCAGCCTGACAGAAGGCATAGCAGTAAACAGTGCATTTTAAATTGGTACAATTTTGTATGTCCTGAACTTCATATCAGTTTAAGATATGATTTATATTGATTTAATTTGCATCTCTAATTTACAGATTTAAGCTAACTTGCAATCTTGTTTAAACTTATGTAGAGTTAGCATATGAGCACATCTATTCAATGCAACTGTTTCAAAATAATTGCAACCAAAAAGTAACATACTGCATTCAATACCTGCATAAATGGCTTTGTAGAGCCATATACAAAGATTTTCCAAGTGGGCAGCTGCAGCTAGCATAGCACTACAAGGAAGGCTATCTTCTGGAATAAGCAAGGTAAAGGGACATGCTAGGTTGCAATTAGAAATTCACATTGGAACCTGAAAGAGTCCAAATGCCCAACATTTCCTCTAAGAAAACCCTAGCAGCAAAGAAATTAAGAAGTGTCTGAAAAATAAGCAATAGAAAGAGCCATATTAATTTTAAAGGTAATTTGACAAATCTATTTCTAAAGAGGTCTTTTAATGCTGTCAGACAATGTTTTCCATCAGCAAATCCTGAAGCAGTCTGCAGTGAGGGTCAGTGGCATTATCCATTTTACAGATGAGGAAAAGGAAACACAGGGAAGAGGAGCAGCTTGCCTGCATTTACACCACAGCCCAGCCCAGAGTAAGGCATGGACTGCAACCATCTCCAATGTCGTACCTACCACAGAAGATTACAGAGTCTTGTGGATTTATTGCCAGCCATCTTACCATCAAAAAATAAAGCGGTGGTGGATTAAAAAAAACCAACCAACCAAACAACAAACTAATAGTTTGCATTAAGAGAGAAAGAACTGCAATTAAGAGAAAGACCAGCTCATCTGAAACACTCAAGCAACTAGCAAAACCTTCTTAGTAAGTGCAGAGCTCTATTTTACAAACAATAAGAATGAACCATGCTCTTTAGCTATGATAACCCCAATGTAGTGGATGTAAACCTCTCCCTCTACATTTACCACTCCTAAAATGTCAGAGACTAAAACAATCACAGTTCTGCATTGCAACTTTTGCTTTTAGACATCACAGATAAAATCTGTGATCAACTCAGAACGTGACACCCTGCAACGGTGCTACAAACAACAGAGCTGCTCAGTGCAAGGCTGGCTGGCAGGCCAATGGAGAGCGTGTCCACCTCCGCTGATGCTAGGACTCCCTCCTCTGCAGGAACTCCATCATGTTTCCAACTATCTGATTAAGAAAGTGAACCTTTGGAGCAGATTCAACAGGTTTTTATTAAAATAGACTACTGCATTCACGTTTCTCCATTGCTGTTATTGTTATTTTACACAGAACCATGAGGAAATAGATGTTTACAGACAAAATTCACAAAGTATCTACCCTGAGGAGCACATGAGAGCCTGAGCCTTCACCCACCACTACCACAAGTATTGCTCAGACTCAAACCCATCTCGTGAGGGCTATTCACAAAAATAAATCCCATACCAACCTACACCTCAGGACTTAAATTAGACACACAGTACAATAAAAAAGAATAGACTAAAGGGGAGGACATTGCACTGTAGCCACAGAGAGCTTTGCAAAACCCTGCTGGGGGGCTCTCCTGGTCTAGCACAATACCCAGCTCCTCTGAAGCCTGACCAGCAGTCTTGCCTCAGTACTCACTTTTATACTGAAATAGGGAACAAGGCTGCTTGCACAGAAGCCTGTCAGCAAAAGTCTCAGCAACTGGCTGTCTCCCTTTAATCAGTGTATCAGTCATCATCCCACTCAACATTGGGCCATGTGGACTAAACTGCAGTCTCTTTAGTCTCACCTGTGTGACCATGTGTGGAAACTGTTCGTGCAGAAGGGAGAGAGTATGAACATTCCTTTTTGTGATTCTTACACTGAATAACTTTAATATCACGGGGAAGTTTATTTTTTTGAGAGATAAAAGGCTTCCATTTTTACAAAAACCTTACCATATAAAAAAAATGTTTTTTCTCTTTTTTTTCGAAGAAGTCATTAACAACGATATCATCTGCTCCTAAAATATGTATGACACTTACCAATCACACTTGAATCCTGCGTAAGCAACCATGTTCACAATAAGCATGATGAGACTGACTGCTCTTAGGTTCTATTACAAAGCATATGGCAGCATTAGACAAATAATTTCTGCATAGATTATAATTTTCCCAGCATTACAAAAACTGTGGAATATCACAGCAGATGGAGCTTTGAGTTTTGAATTGCCCTGATGCATAAATTAGCCCTGATTCTTAGCTCACTTATTGCATTTAAGTTTTTCTTCAGCAATCAGACTTGATAACAGGTAACTGGACTCATACACTAAAAAGAATAATGACTTGGTATAGTTCATTCAAGGAAGGTATTTTTCTGTTGCTGCTTTCAGAGATTTTAAAAGTGATAGTCTGCAAAGATTTTTGACAGCTTACCAACCAGTTAGCTCTGAATATAAATTGACACAGGGTGCTTTAATCACATACAAAGAAAGCCCAAGCCCCTCAAAGTCTGTAGTCCTTTCATAGCTTAGGGAGTGAATCCAGATGTCAGCTGTTCTATGGGCTGCAGAGAACAATGAATTGCAGGATTACTTGGTGGTCTATAAATTAGTTTCTTGGCTAAAGAAGGGTCTGGTTTTGGCTGGCCTGGAATTGAGTCTTTATCTCCCTAGGAGAGCAGGCTTTCTTCCAGTCTCAGACACACTCTATGGTAGGCATATAAAACTCATAGAAAAAGCACAGGTTTCTTCTGAATAGGTCAGCTGGTAGGGAGGTACCCAACAGCTGTACCCTTACACAGTAGCAAAGTCCTCAAAATGTACAGCTTGCAGTTGTGTTTTAATTTCACTACGTCTTTTTGTTCCATACTAGAGGAATTTTTTTTTTTTTTTAAGATTTTAAGTCTTAATTAAAATATGTGCATTCCTTTGACATAGATACTTGTTCTAGATCTTGCTATAGATACTGCTAGGTATTCTTGCATACATGTTTGATAAAGGATCTATGGAACAGTTACGAGCCTGAAAAAGTATCATACTACAGAAATGTTAGGAAACTTGTATCATATGGCATATGATTTTTTTTAAGCAACTATCTTATTTGAAACAGCCCAAAAGCTATTTTTTTCAAGAAGAATTTGTCCTGATGGGAGTAGTACATTTAATTTACTGGTGTGGCTGAAAGTCATCTGATATGGTAACAAGCAGCTGTTACTAGAGGCTGTAGCACAAATTAATAGTGATGGTGGTATAGCTTTACAGAGAAACATCTGAAAAAGAGGACTAGCATTTCTTTCTTTAATGAAAATTGGATTCTTTAAGTAGGTTTTAATTTATGGCATGTAGTTCATAAACCAGACCTAGCCCATGAAACCATGCCATCCAGCCTATGTCACTTCTGCCTGAAGGAGATGAGAAATGGCTTTAAAGCTGTGAAGGCTGCCTGACCGCCCCAGCTTCTTCTGCCAGCCACAGCCCAAAGGAGAGCTTGGCCTCCTCCCGCTGCCATCAGTGCAGGGAGATATGGTCAGCTGTGCTTTTCCAGCCCCTTGCTCCCCTCCCTGCCTTTTTCCTTTTTCTTGATGTCTGCCAGTGATGGAAACAGGAGGGCAACTGCCTTCATGAAGAAAAAAGATGGGAAGAGGAGGGTTGCTTGCAAAGCGTGGCGAAAGGCATGAGCTGCTTCCCCTGGGACAGGACATAGAAAGTGCACGGGGTAAGATACAGAGGGTGGATGGGGTAAGGCAGTTGGATGTGCAGGACCACTGCAGCTAAGTGGGAATATTGAGCTTAGTCTTTCCAAAATCCAGATTTACTTCCCACGTACTATTGCAAAGATTAGACCATATGGACATATTTTTACTAGTCACCCAAAATAAACCCTACAGTAGTAGGTGCAGTGCAAGACTTGATTTGCTGGAGTGCATTTTTAAAGCACACTGAGCCCTATGTGGGAGGACAGGTTTCCAGAGATTTATCTAACCTGGTTCTTTGCACCGGTTCAGTGTAGTATATTTAGTCTGGAAGATCTATTTTTCACAAATAATTCTCAAGCAGCATATTTATGAGATACTTTACTCAGAAACAAGAGCCAGAATAAAAGTGGCTACCAATGAGTGCAGAGCATTGTCTTTAAAAGAAAAAAGAGCATTAGTAAATACTTTGTGCAGTATATTTTATTGTTAGTATTCCTAGTTTCCTTTCTATTTTATGCACAGTAGTTAATAAAATATGACTGCCTGTAGCCCTTTGCCAGGACATAATACCTGACTTTGCCAGACTTGTTCAAACTGAATATTAACTTTGATTTCAAATCTGCAGTAACATATGACTCAGCAGCAGCAGAATTTAACTCAATTTAACAGCAAATTAAATTGTCCTACTGATGACTGTATCATTAAATGCTAAAAAGCAAACCTTTCAAATTGTACAATGAACTGATAAAGCAAAAGTATGAGCAATAGCGATAAAACTAAAAAAAAAAGTAGTGGTCTGGGTTTTTTTTTTAGTTAAACATATATGTCTCTGATCTATTCGTAACAGTATCATCAAAGGATCTGGATCCAATCCCAGTCACAAACTAGCAGACATAACCCAGACGTGGTGGATACCTAGTTTGTGGTAGCCTAACATCACCAAACAAGTTGCCGGATGAGAAAAGTATTAAGGCATCTTGGTATTAAACCAATGGATACATTTATCATATTATTGACATTTTCAGTGTAGGCAAGACCTTCTCTGAACTTAAAAGGCTGTTTAGAAGAAGCAGCCATGTGTTCCTCTAAGTTTTTTCCAAACTGTTGAGGAACAGTCAATTTTATTTCCATACTCAGCTCTTCTCAGGCTCTCAGAGCACCACAAACGGCTTCCATGCTCCATAGGTTGTATTCCACAGCAAGCAACTTAGCAGAGCTTTATTTAAAGGACAGAGAGGTGTGCTGACCTGGTAGCTGGATAAGTGTTAATAGCTAAAGAAATTACGGTTACTGGAATACTTTACAGCAGTTATTTTACAAACATCTCTGCTACTTTTGGCCAGATATTATTTTTTTTCCAGCATATTCAGCAGAACTACCAACACTGTCAAAATCTAGTTAAAGCTGTGCCTCGTGTTATCTTCCGTTGGGATTGTAAATGTCCATGAGGCACAAACTACTCTCGCCACATCTATGGGTCACTTTCAGTATCCAAGACTTGAAATAAGATGGCATCTGTTTAATTTCTAAGGAAAGAATGCAACACATTCATTTAGGATAAACAAAAACCTCATTCAGAGTAGAAGACTTTATTAATCACAGCCTAGAAAATGTGCAGATGAACATTTCCCACTGTGCCTAATGCATTAAATGTCTCAATTTCACAGAAGAGATGAACAGTAAACTTGCCTCCAGATGACTGAGTCTGGGGCTGGTATTGCCAAATGTGTACTGAAAGGCAAATATATGAAGGCTAAGCCATTAACTGATCTACATGGGGACAGTTATCACATTTCCAGTTCCTGATCTAAAACTAACTTGGCATAGGTAACATAAATTACAGACATGTCATTTTCAAGACACCTGGTCAGCATAATCTCCCCTCCCCTATGGTCACGTTATCCTTGGATTAAGTTAGTTGCTCTTCCCTGTGCCAAAATGTTCTTTATCCCTAGTCACTGGAAAATACCAAGTGAGAAAGCACCACAGAAATTATTTTCAACACCCAGGGATCCACCATCCATTTCCAAGCCCAGGGTCACACTTGAATGCAAAGGGTTTGAACTCTCCCCTGGTAATACAGTGTCAATATCACATCAAATATGACAGAAATATGACAAGCACTGTGTAAGTAACAGCATTTTCCAAGGATCGTGATTCTTTGGTCCCTTCTGGAAGCTAAGGACTATTAGCTTTCATTTACAAATAGGAAACTGAAACGCAACGAGGTTGCAGAGGGTGGCAGAAGGTGGAGCTCAGAAGTGAGGCCAGACCCCATATCCAAGCTGTGTGCTCCCAGTGCTGGGCACCCTTCTTGCACCGCTGCTTGCAGAGGAATGGGAATGGACAGCTTAGCTAGGGATAGACTGGCTCGCTGGGCACGGAAAGCCAGGAAAACAGAGCACAGAAGCAGCTTTCTGTATGGTTGTGTTGTCATGCTTCAGCTATAAAATGAGATAAGTCATTCATGAATTGTTTTTCAGGTGTGCTTAACTCTGTATGAGAAGGCATAGTAACCACAACAAAGAAGGCTTTGGCTGAGGAAGTCCCTGATGACTCTAAGTTACGCCTACTTTACAAGCATTTTTACAAGTAACTTTTCACTGTTCTGACCTTCTTATTTTGTTAGTGGAATTGGTATATCCTTAGACAAGTCTCCCAAGCAGAGGTCCATGGTGCAATGAATGCATCTAGAATTCCACCATCTGGTTTCAGAAACATTAAAAACATGGACATAGGGTGGCAAGTTTTACGTATTGTTATCGCAACCAAAGCAAAAAGTGTCTAGAATTTCTCTTCTATTTAATGACATTACATTTGTGCACACTTAGACAGGAATAGCCAGTTAAGTCTCATAAAACTGCTATAGTACACAGAGAGCAGCTGTAAAGTCTCATGCAGCCATTTAACTAACACCAGATAACAGCTTTGCAGTTCCACGGCATGAGCAATTGTAGCTCTGAATCCCTTATACCACAGTGTATTTCTCTGATATTTGATTCAAATTTACCCCACTGTAATCTCATTAAGCTTTCAGTAATACACTCCAGAGATGAATTAGACCCAATACATACATTCAAACTAGATGTCATTTAAGTGTCATTTAAACCAGGATTTGTTATCTACAATGTTCTGGTATGCATTTTCATGTTCTCTCCCCTGGAAAAACAGATTTTTTTTTCTCTATGTTTCAATATTGTGCATTTAAAAAGTCAGGCAGTTAATACTTCAAATAACATTATAAATGAGAAATGGCTCATTAAAATACAGTATAATTTTTCTCTGACATGGAAAAATGTTTTTTAAGCACTTCTACCAGTTACTGAGTCCTTTGTCTCAAATGCTGGCTACTAGAGATTAGTAGAAATGGGCTTGAAGCCACCAATTTACATTGGGATTGAATTTGATAGTCTTAATTCAAATATCTCTGTTGTTTGGGGTAATAAAATATGATGATTGGATGCCAATCAGAATACTGTATACTGCATATTATCATTATCACCTTCTGTAGAAACGGATCATGGTATCTGTGAGGATTATCTGCAAAGTGCTACAGGATACTATTGATCGCTCTGCTTAGCCAACATTCATAATAAAGTCACTTGCAGGAAAGATAAAACTTATCACACTACCTCAAATGTCAGCAGGGGATGGATGATGCTTCACGCCTCCCTCAGCTCAACTGCAAATCGCGACCTTCTCCGGCCATCCCAGCACCTACACGAAATCAGGGGAAACAGAGACAAGAGATGAGTTTTGAAACAGCAAAGGTCACCGGCAGCAGGAAGGCAACATAACAAAATCCAAGGGGGTGTCCTGGCACTGCTGTCCCTGGGGGAAGGCCACCTCGGGAAAGGCCACCAGCTGGGCAGTCTGCACAACAGCCCTGACCAGAGCACCTGGGCTTCTCACTCAAACAGCAGCGGCTGCCTGAACCCCCCCATGTCGCTGGGGGCTGGCCAAGCCGCAGGATCCCATGCTAACCTTGACATTAAAATGCACGAACACAGACTTCAATGGCAAAGAGAAGTCAGGGTGCCTGACCAAGACTCATTTTCAATGTACATCCATGGTGGAAATCAGCTGGACTGGAAGTAAACGCTGAATCACCAAGAAGGGGGTGTGGATGAGTAGTATCTCACTACTAGTACTTTAGACAATAAATTACAGCGTAGTAACTTGTAAAATTGTAATTTTAAGAAAGTAACATTTCCTTTTTCTCTAAAAGGACAGTGTGTAAGTCTCAGGAAGATGGCATGCCGTTAAAAAAAAAAAGTAGTACGTCATTTGTTATGTTCAGAATTCCTAAGCACATTATCACTTCCATGATATTTGGCACAGCAGCAGCAACTAAAATGGTTTTGAATTAGTAGTACTTCTATATTTAAATAAAAATAACATTAACTCAAGATGGCAGGTTACTTCTTCCCAAGGATGAAAGTCAGCTTTTTCAAGCATTTTAAAAAGTCAGCCATGGTGCCCACATTAATTGAATAATTCATAATAATTTGGTTTCTAGTGGGTGGGACTATGAAAAGAAGACCGGATTTCACAGTACTGGGCTCTTTAAATAACCAGGAAAAGAAAGCAGTCTGCAAAACCCCACAAATAACATCTAAAAACATGCTACATACATTCACACTGAATGCCTAGCGCCACGCTGCCCTAGCATTAACAAGAAGAAAGCAATATTTTAAAGGAGAGTTTTCCTTGACTGAGTACTAGCACTGGCTTAAGAAAGAGCAACAGGAATCTTGATTTGTACCACAGAATTTTCTTCCTTTTATGTGTATCATTTCAATGTATGGATAGATCCCTGAACAGCAAGTAATTGAAAGCAAAATGTGATTGTGAGTGACAATTTCATCATATTTCTCAGAAATCATTCTTCAGTGCAATGTGTAAAAGGCTAAGTGTCATCTCTGTATTTATATTAAAAAAAGAAAACAAAACACCACCCCCCCAAAAAGAGAAAATCCTTGAACTGAATAGAGAGAAAAATTAAACAGACATTTGAAAATAATAGAAGGCATTTTCCATGCAAAAGTAAGAATAATATGCAACAGCAATCAAGGTTAAATAAATCATCCTATGTGTGGCTGGCTAAAGTGAAACCTGTAAGCAGGGTTCTCTCCTCGTTCACATCATGAAACAAGAGGACTAGACAGGTCCGTATGTGGTTAAGTCTTCACCTAATCTGCCCCATAATGTGCACAGCCAACTTCCAATATCCCGCTTTTCAGAAAGAGCGTGCTCACATTTCATCAGGCTGAGAATCTAACTGATTGTATGTCCCATTCATATATAATTCTACAAGGAATCTTATGTTGATTTAACTGCTGATTTTCAAAGGAACTCTTAATTTCAGAGAGGACTGAAACAAAGTTGTAAAGTCTAAGGCAGCTGTTGACTGAAGTGAGCTACCAAGGACTACTGACAAATTCCTGTTTCAAAACACTTGGTAGGGTATTATCAAGTGGAAATGATCTCCATGTGACAAAGTCAGAATCCTACTACAATAGGACATGGGAAATTATTCCAGTAATCTTTCCAAAATATTTTGAAATCCTGCTCAACAGCAGAAAAGATCGCTTAGCTAATTTATGGCCAAGAAAAGGGAAATGTCCTAACTTCTGATTACCTAATTGTACTCAGAACATTTTGTTTCACTCTTGGTAGCAAGTCGTGATAGCATAAAGACTGCACGCAGTGACACTGTTTATTTGCAATATTGCAGTTTAGAACAAGCCACACAAGTATGAAGACAGTTATATTTGCACTTGGCTCTGACACTTCGTTATGTGTGAAGATGAGGCACTACCGCACGTAAGGCAGTAAGCTAGATGCTTAAATGGCAAGCAGCCACCTTTTAAATCATTCTTGGAAAAACTGCAGCTTCAGCAAAAGGAGAACATAGATTTGTGTGAACAAACTATACAGGTGAGGCTTTTTCAGAGACACATATTTTCTCAGAAAAGCATTTGATTATTCTAATCCACATGGCAAACGAAAGGATTGCAGCATTGAGTTAAGATAGGACCCATCCAGGACTAGTTTGCTTCACAAACTAAGAAACAGACTGAGATTCATCACTCCCTTGATTGGGATGTGAGGATCCGTGCCCATTATATTTTCTCAGTACGTCCCATGCTAACCTAGCAAAAATAATAAACTGGAGAAGATGAAACGGACCCAAATGTGCCAAAAGATCTTTTGGTCTTCAAAAGAGCATCTAAGCAAAGGCCCAGTACTGAAAAAAAGTTAGAAAGGCTTTTGACACTGTCCCACATAAAATCTTCATTGACAAATTGATGAAGTACAAACTACGTAAGTGGACAGTGAAGTTGACTGAAAACTGGCAAAATGCCCAGTCAAAGGGTTTCAATCAGTGGCACAAAGTCCAGCTGATGGCTAGTCACTAGTGAAGTAGCCCAAAGGTAAATACTGTTTAGTATCTTCATTAATGACCTTTTTCACTGAAGAGGTGATCAAACAGTGGAACAGGTTGCTTAGAGAGGTTGTGGAGCCTGGGGATACTCAAAACCCAGTTGGACATAGCCCAGGGCAACTGCATTAATGAAACCCCACTCTGAGCAGGAGGGTTGGACTAGGTGATCTCCAGGATTCCTTCCAATCTCAATGATCCTGTGATTCCATGATTCTGTATGTTTAGGTATGGAATTGAAAAGTTGCTGGCAGCAGACAAAGAGAAGAGGATATAAATGACAGGCTTTGGAAGAAAGATGGTCAACTATGGACATCCTATGATTGCATGAGCCATTGAGGAAGGATGGATTATTTCCAAGCAGACACATGACCTGGATTCACAAGTCCTAACATTGTTCAGAAGTCCTGCCCCTCCATTATGCTGGGCTACCAACAAGTGCATAAGAGGATCTCTGGCATCTGCGATGAACTATTTCCAGAGCATTTGTGCTTGTAAGATTTGGCCTACAGAATCCTTATTTTCTCTTTATTGTATTTCTCCTGTACTGTACTTCTTTCCATTTCCAGTTAAACAACTCCTCTACAACTAAGCTCCAGGAAAACATAATTTGCCTGAGTTTTATTCTGATTGTATCTGATATGTGTTTTATCCGTCTCTCCAGTTTGCATCAATTGTGATGTGTGGCACTTGCTCAGAGTCCCAAACTACTTTCTCCTGAACCTGCTTTGAAAATATTTGTCTTGAACAGAAGGAAAAACGGGTTCTTCACATGCATTTTTTTTTAAGTTTTCTCCAACCAAGTCATTCCATCCATTTGATGGCAAGTTGAATATGAGTCAACAGTGTGCCCTGGCAGCCAAAAGGGCAGCCAAAAGGGGTGCATCAAGCACAGCAAAGCTGGCTGGACGAGAGAGGTGATTGCCCCACTCCACACTGCATCGGTGCGGCTCCACCTTGAGAACTGTGTGCAGCCTTTGGGCGCCTCTATGTAAGAAGGACATCAAACTATTAGAGTGTGTCCAGAGGAGGGCGACCAAGATGGTGAAAGGCCTCAAGGGCAAGACTTAGGAGGAGTGGGCTGAGGTCACTTGGCTTGCTCAGCCTGGAGAAGAGAAGGCTGAGGGGTGCCCTCATCACAGTGGAGGGGGCAGTGCTGATCTCCCCTCTCTGGTGACCAGTGACAGGACACGAGGAGATGGAATAAAGCTGCATCAGGGGAAGTTCAGGTTGGACATTAGGAAAGGTTGTTCACCAAGAGGGTAGTCGGTCCCTGGAACAGGCTCCCCAGGGAAGTGGACATGGCACCAAGCCTGCCAGAGTTCAAGGAGGGTCTGGACAATGCTCTGAGTCATATGGTTTAGGTAGTCCTGCAAGAAGCAGGGAGTTGGACTTGATGATCCGTATGGGTCCCTTCCAACTTGAGATATTCTATGATTCTATGATCCCTCTTAGATTCAAACTTCTTACCTTCAAACTTTACTTCTCTAATATAATGAGGTTTCATATCCTCAGCTGAAATACCATTTCGCAACTGTGAACTCGCCCCTTAAATTCTCCCATCAACATTTTTCTCTGCACAAGAACTCCCTAAATACTTTCAAGGAAATGCTAACAAAACCCATAAGAACCTTCCATCATCTTTCCTTTTTTCCCTCTATTCAGATAGCTAAGGCTTTTAACCTGTTTTCCTCCTTTAACCCTTCCACTTGCCTCATCAGCATACTCTAGACAAGGGGTCACATTCTAGTTCCAAATCAGAGCCTCTTTTTTCCCCTTTCAACCTCTTCATATTCTTAAGAGTCTAACAATAAATCTTGCCCTTCATATTTTAAATACTTCACTGAACCACATTTCTCTTCTTACAGATTTGGCAGTCTTTGCTTCTTTGACGTAACAATAACCAGAACATTTTCTTAGCAGCACAAAGCTGAGTAACAACTGATATTTGTTTTGGCACTCATAGTAGGGATGAAAGGTGAATGTATGTTTTCCACTGCATTATGCTTACAAGTATATCTGTGGACAGGATAGCTCAGGAGTTCTGCACTGCAGTCCAAGGCCAAATATAGGAATATACTTCTTTGGGTTATAAAAGAAACCATCAGCATTGTAAAGGATGCAAACAGACAAGAAGGCCAAACTTTCTAAGTAGGTAGCGATTTCACTTGACATACAAGATAGCTCTCGTGGTATCCAGAAATTCAGGCTGTCTTCCATGAGTGAAACATGTCATATTCCCAGCTACAGTTAACTATGTGCTTGAGCTGGAGGAATGTTATGAAGAATAATTTAGTCAATGTTTATGCAAAGTATTTTGAGATCTGGGCAGCTGGAAATCCAGAACTCTACTAGCTGAAACTGTTGCTGACATATCAGTAACTTAAAAGGGAAATTTTCTTGATAAATTAACAGGGAAATACCAAATATAAGCTGAGAAGAAAGATGTATTACTGGATCATTGTAGCCAGTTCTCATGTCCACACTTACGAGACTAATAAGCTTCGAAAGAGCAAGGACCTAAAAATGTTATTTCAAGTCTGGGGCATCTTTTTATAATCAAGATAATAGCCCCAGTTTGAGAAAAATATGTAATGAATTACTCAGTTGTACCTGATAATAACCTGTATGTGGAAGAAGCTATGAACACTACATTGCTCTTTAATGAAGTAGAAGAGATACCGAGGAATCAAGAATAGAAGTAAGGAAAAAAACAAAAAAAACTTTTACAAGGATGAAATAAAGTGAAAACTGGAATTTACTAGAGGCTGAATTAAAAAAAAAATAATCTCCATCACTTCAACTTGCTTTTCAAGTAAAACAAATTACTGGGTACGAGTAACTGGCAACCTGTGTAACAGAACTACAGAAAATATGGCTGGGCAGGACTGCCAGACATCATCTGGTCTACTCCCACTCTTTGCAGCCAGATCAATTAATTCTTGCTTGACTCTCATCTTTGCCTACTGAATTTTTCTAAAGACCAGTGAAGACCTGCAAAGATTTTGCAGCCTCCCCAGGCAATCTATCCCAATGCATGACTACTCTTGCCCCTAGGAAGGTTATTCTAATATGTACCTCAAGTCTCTATTGATATAATTCAGTCCCTCTACTTTTTTTTTTCCCCTCCCCATGAGAACGAAGAATAGGTTATTCCCTACTCTTTGTCCATGTTTTTTTACATACCTGAAGACTGTTATACTTCCCTTCCTCTCTAGATGAAACAAAACCAATTTTTCAACTAAGTTTTCTGGATCACTGATCATTCTCATAGCTCTCCTCTGGACTCTCTCCAGTTAGCCCAAGTCTGAGGCTTTATCAAAGCTAAGCTGAAAGGATTACCGCAGGTAGTTCTCTTTCAGCCTTATACATCCTACTGTAACTTTCTTTTTGTAAGAGGATGGCATTGTTGACTCATGATCAGCCAGCTCCAGATGATTTTCTGCAAAAAAAGTGGAAAGCCCGGGTTTTGAATAATACGATTCCCTTTACTCTCACCATCTCCCACTCCTTTTTGATTAAACATTTCTAAATATGCAAATAAAATATAAAAGGATATGGGAGAACAAAGCTGTTCATTTTAACTGAAGACAAGAACTACTGCAAGGACAGAAACTGTGGTTCAAGGAACTAAGACTGTAAGAAGGGAGAAGGAAACATTTTTCCAAAAGGAAATACAGAATATTAAGAAAATCACCTATTAAATGCATGTTGCCAAAATCGTCACTGCTCTAAGAAAAAACACAGTGTATGGGACGATTTGGCAAACTGTTAATACAGAAACATACAAACAAAATTTACTGGATCAAAAAAGCTCATGACTAATGAGCACAGTGGGTGAGCACTTTAGTGCTTTAAAGTACAGGGCTTAACATTCAGAGACACACATTTTATTTTAGGCTTACTGGTGCCTTCGTATGTAACTTGGGCAAAGTTAAAACCTCCATAGCTCTCATTTCCTCCCCACTTTTGGAAACGGTGTAATCTGCACCTTAGGAGAGTGCTCTCAAGGACAAAGGAGGGAAATTTAGGGGGTAGCAGCAAATTTACCTAATGTCCATCACTGCTACGTTTGAGTTTAATTTGGCCGTCAAGTGTTGCAGCTGCTATCCTTAGCATTATTAAAGACCTTCATTTCTAAATGACTGGCTTTATAAGATCCACAAATGGCTCACATTCAAAAAAAGCACTACCTGTGAACTAAGATGGTGGACACTTCCTTCAACCTTGTCTTCACTCAACAGCAAATCCAAAAAGCCCAGTTTTTTGTTCTATCCCAAAACAGCTACTCCTGCCTCACTGACTGCTCACTGAATGCTCCATCACTTCCGTTCCCCAAAAAGCTAACATTTGTCATTGTATAGGTTCACTTTCAGTTTAGCAGGGGTCAGATTTCCCCAAGACAAGAAGAAAATACAACTCTTCATGAGCACCTAAAATTAAAGAATGCGGCAAAACGGACTCAGACTGATCTTCTCCTCTCTCCGTACTTTTGCAGTCAGATGTTTCTAAGCTTTGCAGTCCTGAGCTGCACCTCCTCAGCCCTTTTGCAGAGTCAGGGAATCTTGGCTATGCAGAGCAATGCCTAAAACCTACACCGCTGAGAGTACAGCTCCAAGGTCAGCATGACTGGTGCTATCAACAAAGAGTACATGTGAATAGATTAAGCGTTAACGAAACAGATTTACAGAAGTTTGCTAAGAAGGAAGATGCTGAAGTCAGCCAGGAGTGAAAAGTGCAGCTCAGAGGTGCGTACGCACGCGGGGCTGAAGGGCTAAAACGTAGCCCCTCCACCCACTCTAGATCCCCAAGCCATGGGCTGTTCCTTGAGTTAGGCATCCAAGCCTCATCAGCCGTTCCTGCAATATGCCGAGATACTTGTGGCTTCAAATACTACTGGAATATCAGTGAATGTAATAATCATGTTAAAAATAAACATTTTATTAATATCAAATATTGATCACATTTTTGTTCATCAACCATCACTAATGCGGTCTCATACAACAAGCAGTAAGATTCACTAAAATTTATATTTTAGTTGTGGCTTTTCTATTGCCTTCTGTTAGTTCTCTGGGATGAATTATTTGCAAGCTACACGTGTACTTTGTGTATTTTCATATTCTAAATATATTTCTCTTCTAGCTCTCCTCCACAATTTTGGATAACAAAGAGCCTTAATGTTAGAGAGGTCTCTGTTTAACAAAGCTGCGGGAGCGATATACACTGTGACTTTTAATAGTGGTTTTCCAAACTCTGTAATTGCTTAAGAAGAACCATTTCTTGATTTCAGTCTTCCTTTTCCTCACGCTTTCAAACATTTCTAGTTTCTAAAATCTGAATCTGAAGAATGACCCTACCAGAAAAAAATTACTGGATCAGAAAAAAAAAAAAAAAATCTTGTAAAGTTCTCAGCTGAAGGCATTCAGTATTTTATTTCAGAGTCAAATATTTCACCTGGGGACATCGCAAACAGCTCCTTATCTTGGTGAAGATTATACATGGCATTACTTGCCTATAACACCCATGGAATTAGAGACCCAGAAGAGATTTCCCATGTCACAAATTTTGGCCCCTATCCAGCAATGACAATATATAGTCACTTTCATATTTTTCTTCAGTTCAATTTTAAAAGCAGTCCCCATTTGGTTTTGGTTAATACTCAAATCAATAAAAAAAAAGGAACACAGCTCCAGAATACCTCCCTGCAAGTCGATCACAGCAAGGCACCTGGGGAATCTGAGCATTTAATCCGTACCCCTCCACCCTTCTTCCCTAGGTCTGCATGCAATTGCATATATGTATACATTTTGATTACAGTATTTATGCATATGATATGTGTTTGTATCACACATCTGTTTCATGTTGTGAGTTCTTGTCATGGCTGTCATTTATTTTCTCTTACATCCTGCTTCTGATTTTCATGGGTATTTTGCATCCCCACTGCCTCTTTAGCTTGAAGTCTTTTTGATACTTCCCAGGAAAGGTGCAAAACAATGTGCTGCCCATCTGATGCAAAATAGAGTCCAACTGTAAGAGCATCAGTATCAAAAATTAAGGTTTCTTTACATGTGACTAACTGGGGAACAGAAAGTATCTGTGGCAGGAATTTTTTTGGGGGTGGAGTGGTCAAAATTAACAAAGGAGTGGGGTGGAGAATTCCTCCAGAGTGTGTTTTCCCTGAGACACCAAGTGAGAATATGTATGTTGTGCAATTCACATTTTAGCCAATTATTTCTCCGCTGATTTAGGTTTGTTTTCTCTTCTAAAAATATTAAATCAACAATCTTAAATCAGACTCAGGAATTCAAAGAAGCCTATTTTCAGGGGTTGGCAGGAGTGCCACTGATGGCAGGATTCAGACAGCTTCCAGCCTGTAGCCAATAAGAGACTATATTAGGAATATAAATGTACTTATGCATTTGCATATATACACTTATGTAATATAACATATTAGTACTTCTCAGCAATTCTCTCATGTTTGGTTATATGGTACATGACAGAAATGCCGAGTAATTGCAAAAGAGAATCAGGTAACTCACTTAACACTTTAAATGAAAAGAAATGGAGAGTGCTTCCTCTTCCCATTTCAGTATGCAGTATCACAAGGGATTGCTGAAGACATCACCAGATGCCAAATCAGATAATCTCTAATAACTTCCTTATGAAACACTTATAACTTGATGGTAAATGACATCATTAAAAAATTAAGGCATTTGCAGTTTTCATGCATTTCTAGGGTATATTTACCAATGTGTTTGTAAATTTTATTGCCTTTGCATAAAAGAGAGCTGCAAGTTATCAATGCCTCCCAACTATTTACAACAGGAAAAAAACCTAAAGCAAAGAGATTTGGGTTTTTCATTTCTCTTTAACCTCAGATCATTTTAGAAGTTTTCATCATAATGGACTAATTGATGCTGACAGTAACCGAGTGGGAGATGTTACAGAGAATGCTCCTGGGCATAATAATTACTGTCTCCCCACAGAAAGCATGTGCATTTATACAGATGCAATTTATGATTCATTGTGCTTCCGCTTAATGGTAAGTTTAATGCAGAGTTCATTTATACTTCATCCATTCTTCTAAGCTTTTCCTCTGAATCTTCCTTTTTAATTACTGAATCATTAATTTAATGAACCTCTAATTTATCTTGTCAGTGTTTAAGAATCTAGATAGGGGATCAAGGGTTTAATTTTGTTACACTGTGAAGCTTTGAAAAGATTACTGACAAGTAGTTATTTCTGCAAGCAGTTCTGTACTGGGCATAAAGAAAAATAAAGTCAATTTTCTGGAATTAAAGCCTGAACATGATTTTAAAAAATAAAATACCAAACTCAGAATGAAAACAAGTGATCTATACAGATAAACAAAAAATAAGTTATACTGAAAAGAAACATTGTTAAAAAAAAAAAGTGTATTTCAAACAAATTTCAGTCCAACTTGTTCTCCATAACTCTGGTGCATGCTACCTTGCCTTGCCAAAAATAATGAATCAGAACAGTGGACAGCAGTTAGATTGCCAAGGCAGCATGAATTATACAATAGATCACTGTCAGACTGAAAACTCACAACAATGGTTATAAAGATAAGATAAAAGTATCATTTCAGCATTTGGTCACAGATCTGAAAAAAAATGCATAGATAACCTAAGATTTATGCAATCTGCATAGTGCTTTGTTTCCTTCTAAAGTAGCACTAAGTCCTCAGACCACATGTTGATATCAGAACGTTTTGACATTTTGATAATTTTATGACTTGTAACTTTTGAGTGATCAATGATTTGACCCTTTTATGAAATATATCCTACTTAGGTAGCAGAGATCTAAAAAAAGAAAGACACCCTCTCCAGCGACTTGGGTTGCAGTAGTGGTGTGAGAAGCTGAGAGTGCTTCTCACTGCACTGAGTGCTTTTCTTCAAACAAGCTCATGAATTTTGTATGAAAATTATCACATAAAGTCAGACTGAAATACCAAAGCAAGCTGCAGTTACTGTTCCATGAATCTGTTGTTTCTGAGTATCAGCCTGCTAATCAGAGCCCAGCAGAGAGATCACATCAGCTCTATCTATCATCTGTGAAAGTCAGTTCACAGAATATTGAAGCAGAATGAGATTTTTCCTGTGCTAGTTTTTCTGCCAGAGGCAACCCTTTCCTGTAACAACAGCTGAAATGAGGACCATCAGGAGAAATCAGAAGAGTTTCACCCCAACAAAGAACTGAATTCCTTTGATAATTACATAGGCAAGCAATTCTCAAGCACCGGGCTAAGAGCACATCCTCTTTTTTCCTAAGCATATGACAGACACTCTCCTTCGGTCTGTCCCCGCTGCCACAGTGACGCTATAGGATATGTCAAGATTGGCAGGTACAGTTAAATGTCATGCCCTTCAGGCCTGTCTTTCAGAAGGAGTTCATACTCTTGATGAATGGCTCCTAAGCGTCTTTCAGCTGCTGGATGAATAGGACTTGGCGGGTAGGGACCTACCACATTTCTCAGAACTACACCTGTCGATAGAAAAGTAGTGCATAAATAAGGGCATACTTGAATGAGCACAGATGGATGCAGCTGTGACAGTGCAAGAAAGAGCTCAAATGACACTCACTACACTTTAGAAAAATTAAAAGTGGAGGTCTAAAACAGCCCAGGAAGAGGCTGGAATGAAACATGTGGAGAGAAATTAGGAGATTAATAAAACATTATTCACTATGTACATTTAGTTCAAAGGGACAAGGATGACTGCACAGGCAGCACGAGAGGGAAGACAAGAAAAGCCTAGTAGGGTAAAATGTCAGTGAGACAGCTCCCAAAAACCTGCATATCTCATTCACCATGAGCCAGCAGAAAGTCTATGGCAAACATTTCAAAATAACCAAGAAAGATCCAAAACAGAGCAACTAAATTCGCAGGATGGCGCAGTCTGTACCAACCAACAGCTCGTCTCCAGGCCTACCCACAGGTCGGCTCTCCCCGTAGGGGCAATGACTCAAGGACAGCATCATTCAGACAGAATGGGTGGTGCTGCTCTGCCAAAAAGTAAGGACACCTCCTTTGCCAAGCCAGCCCATAAGAGGCCTGGCTTCTTTTCTAGGTATCCAAAAAGTGCTCGGGGGGCATTACGCAGAGCACTGAACGAACATGATGTTCACTTTATGTTCCAACATTCAAGCTGTTCTAAGGCAGAGCCCAGGAAAAGGAAGGTAATTACAGGCCACATCAATCTTCTGCTTACCGAGAGGTCTCTGAGCAGCACAGATAAAACATACTAGGGAGCTGCCTAACAGCTTCCCCAGGCGGGCAATCATCCCAATGCGGCCACAACGTCGCCAGCCAGAAGAGTTCATCTAAGACTCTTCCCCTCTGCTTTCTTTTATTTTCGAGGAAGGAAGAAAGGAATGGATTAATGCTGAAACAATCTGAAGATTTCTCTCAAGTATTAAGTGGATGCACATTTTTTTCTTGTCTACTCTAATTTCTTCAGCTCCCTCCTCTTGCTTTCTGTCCTACTACTCCTCCCTTCCTCTCCTTTGGGCTTTCTTCTGACCTTCCACTATCTTCTGCCTCTCCTTTCCCATTACAAATGTGCTCAGTATTTCTCATCTTACAAAATCCTCTGCCCTTTCAGCCCAGAACCATCATGAGACTTTCCACAATTTGCACCTCAAACTCAGCAAACATAGTGCTTTCACTCGCTGGAGGTCTCATCCTCTAGTTTGGGTCCCTGACTCTGAAGGAGTATCTTTTACACCTCAATGAAGTTTCTCAAGATCTGTTTTTGGACAAAACTCAGAATCTGGATTCCACCCTCAGTCTCCTTTGCTCATTCTTCTGACTGCACTCCTGAAATCTTGTTTTCTGTGACCGCTTCCATGGAGTTTCTCACTTCTCCACTCACAGTGCTCCCTCCTTCTCCCTTACCTTTCATAAATTTCACCCAGAAACACCAGCTTCGCTGATATGTAAAATCATCTGGCTGAGGATGCTCCTCCCACCTCTTACTTCAAATCCATTTCTCTTGTCACACTGAAAAATACAGTTTGAGATAAGTTGAAAATAACTGTAAATTCAAATTGAATTTCACAGAACTAAGACACAAAAATGTCTGGAAAAAGCTTTTTTTTTTTTATTCCCCCTGAACTTAGTACGCACTCCAATGTTATACAAAAAAGGCAATGTTTTGTTTAAAGACATTTTTTATATTTAAAATTTGACCTAAATCTAATTTTGAAAGGTTAAAGGACACCTGAAAGTGAAAGATAACATTTAAAGGCCAAAGAAAACTTAAATTAATCATCCCCCTGCCTTTTTTAGATGTTTCAAGCAATTCAGAATTATTTTTTTAAAGAAAATTCTTGCCAGAAAATAAATTACTTGAACAGCTCTTGAAGCTACACAAAGTAGAAAGTCTTCAAGTTAGAGTTCATAAGCCACTGATATCATTTTTAGCAAAAGATTTCATACAGGTGAAGTACATATGTAATTTTTTTTATTACCACATCAACACAAAAGAATGTCAAGGCAAATTTGGTTGGCATCATATTAGAGACACTATCAATTTGAAAAGTCTCTGTCTGAAATAAAGAGTTCTTTATTGAAAGTTACTTTGTTACTTGTATTTGATGCCAAAATAACAGTAAGTCTGTGCAACTGGAAGGGATTTCACCACCACTGCTTATACTTTGATTAAGCACAAACAGCTATGCTTTTAAATGATATTAGCCTTCTCCACACTAAGAACAAAATCACACTGGCTTCTGATTAATCGAAACATACCAGTTACTGTACTGTTTACTGAACTGAGTTATAGCTTCTTTGGAAGCTATTTCTAAATATGCATTTATGAATATAAAATTGCAATTGCCCTGTTTTCATAATAATTTGTATTTACTCTAAGAATGACTGCTGTATTTTTCCCTCTGAGATGAACATGTTTCCATGCCATGTACTTAGGCAGATGTAATTTTTGGTAGAGTACCACTTTAATATGGATTTTCTTTTTAACAATCTTTTTTCTTTTAAGAAAAGAAGAGCAGGTACAGCACAAAGCAGAGTCAGTGAAGTGTGGCAGGCAGAAACAAGAGAGTAGGAACCTGAGAACATTTCACATATTTGCGACAGATGTAGACACTGGCATCTCAGAAATCTCGACTCTCATACATACACATCATGGCCATATGATGTGCTCAAGTAGTACAAATGCCACAGGAAGGATCAGGGCAGAGTTGAGCATTAGGAACGTCTTATAACTGGGAAGAGACATTAACCCAAATACTGTGCGCTTCAGCCACAGGAATAGTGATTTTTGACATTACTCATATAAGCTTCCCCCATTTTTAGACAGGGAAAACAATGTAGTAGGTCTATATGTTGAGCCAGCAATTCAGTCACTTACCAACTAAATTATTCCTTCTTCTTAGCTCAGAATGCATTAATCAAGAATTAATTATCTTCCAGTGACCTTTGTTAAACACCCCAGGAAGAAACGAGCCCCAAGAAGCAGTGTGAACTCTCCAAAGTCACTGTACAGCAAGTGCAGAGTATCTACAACAGGAACAGGGCTTCCAGGGAAGAGTCTGCACCTTAGTCTTATGGATAACAACAACATGGATAATGTCTGAAGACATAAAATGAAAAGTTTGAAAATGGAAGGTATTAAAGACTTAATTTTTAAATAAACACATATTTCCCTCTGCACACTGCTTGAAGTCTTTAGAATGTGACATTTTCCCCTCCTGATTCTCCAAAGTGTTCATACAGGTAGCTGTATAAACTGTTCTGGTTTTGTTAAACTGGTCCTGTTCTGCCCACAGACGACAGTACTTGTGTACTGTCGGGTACATGTACTTACACAAGGCTAGAGAATACATTAATTGAGGTATGCTGGAGTTGGATTCTACTTTTTAAAGGTAAAAAGGAGAAATACCTCTCATACAGCAAAGAAGAGCACATATAAAATGCTCGTCTCGTTTCCAGTGCTGACTAGCTAAGAACTGCACAGTTCCTAACATGGAAAACCGCCAGTGCCCCCTGATGCAGCAGTTAAATGGAGAGGTGGACTCAGTTCTTAGCTATGAATCTGTGTAGTAAGAAGCACTATGATCCCAAAGGTGCTTCAGTATTCAGGCATCTTGCTTCTTCCCACTCTTATTCCCCTGGAGTGCTGAGAGTAATGGTCTGTAAAGCACCACCGCAGCCTATTAGACAGATGGCTGTGTGGTGTTCTCCCTTAGATCACCGGGCAGAAAATGGGGGATTTGTAATGAAAAGCTGAAAGCTCTATTTCCCACAATCCCCTCACATGATTTACAACAATCATGATAATTTAAAACTGGCAACCACAGACTGGAGTGCTTCACTACTATTGTGTTAGTAGCACAACCAAATTACCCACTTTGGTTTTGTACAATTAACTTGTTACATGCATATGTTATCACTTCCTAAACAGTAATATTACCAGATGGAGAAATTCAGCAGGGAATAGCAACAGGAACAATATTCTGAATATAGTTCCTAATCTGAGCTCCAGTGAGAAGTCCTTTATCATAATATGTATTTAATGCAGAAATATAATTTTAGAAATTTTATGTCAGTCTGTTCTTTCCCATTCCAGTCCTAGAAGTGAAAGGAAGGAAGGAAGGTCTTTAAAAATAAACTTTTAAACATTCCTGAACACTAAGGTAATTGCACGGATGTGTAAGTAATCTCTCAGGCCCTTAAAACTTTAATTAATACTCTAAGCTACAAAGACGCCTACTGCCAAAGCTAACACCAGCCAGATACCTGCTTCTTTCCCAAGTCTGGATCATGAATTATGGCAAGATCCCTTTGTAAGCATGTGTGATAAATCAGCCAGAACTGTAAAAGGTCATTCTTTTCTTACACTTATCTTACGTTCACTTTTGTGGAGAGATTTGTCAGCAACATTAATAGTTAATCCCACATGACTGACATGCAGCTGTGAAGCACACAGAACATCACGACAGACATCACTTCACTCCTGTGCACTGTGGTATTACACACAGCAAGAGGGACACAGAAGAAAGCTTTCTTTATACATCACCTTGAGGGAAAAAAGATGAATCAACCAAGTGGGCAGCTTAGCAGTATTTACTCTGTAAAATAATGATAAAGAAAAAAGCAGAGTCACATGGCACTTTTACTAAGAAATTTGGATGTTTAATGAACCATAGATTTAAGAATTTCAGTGAAGAAAGTTGGTGGTTCAGAGAAATCAGATCCTTTCCAATGTAAGTGAGGGGAACCCTAAAACGGCATCACAACACCAGCAGACATCGGCCGTGTTTACACACTGTCCTGCACAGCTGTGGGTGAAAAGCGAGCCGAATGTTTGTAGATCCTCCCTCACTGCTCAAATCCTGCCTTCACAATCAGGTTTGTTTTACTGTGGTTCTGACCCTGGAGAGACACCAACTCCTCAGAGGTATATTTGCTACTTGTTTACTCTGGGTTTGACATTTCATCCAGCCATCCTTGCAGCTTGCTCTCGTTACTCCGGAGTTACATTTGCCTAAAGCGTTAAGGGGACAGCCCAGACCACCCATCTTTATGCCACTGCAGTTGCAGAAACTGTCTTGTAGTTAAATGAAGATTTTGCAAATGGTACACTACTAGCTACCACTTAAATGCAGCAGCAACTGTATTTCTTGAAAATTTGCCTTCTAATTAAATAAACTACAAGCTCTCAAGAGCAGTTATCTCACTGCCATGAGAAGTTACCACCACCCAGGTGAGCAGCACCAGCCTCTCCAGCCGCCTGCCCGGTGCTGATGGCTGTGTGAGCACGGGGGTCTGCTTTACTATGAAAATCAAACAGGTACTTGAAACCACCGCTATTGCAAACACAGTGCTCATTTGAAGAGTACTGCTATCTTTCAAAGCATCAACGGATACTGAATTTGGCTTTAACTGTATGAGAAGCCCAAAATGGTTGGGTTTATGCCAGAGGGCAAATGTGTTGTGACCAGATCCCTACTCAATTGAAATTATAATGGAGACATACAACATCATACAAACCTAGCTGGCTTTGCTACAACAGTCTTCAAGTGAAGCATGAAGAATTCAAGTGAATTTCCCTTACTTTCTCTGAAGTTGAAATATATAAATACTTAAGAGGTTTACATGAATATCAAGTTCAAATAAATCAAGTCAATAATGGAAAAGAAGAACCATACTTCCACCATTCAGAAAGAAATCTAATGATGAAGGTAAGCTTTGCCTTATCTTAACAAAAGATGAACACACCCCTTGCACTTCTGCTTCAGGGATGAAGTGTGAAGATGGTCACTTGCCACGGGTGCACATGATTTTTCTTTGCCTTATTGTAAATGAGTTTAACTGCTTATAAAATCTACTATAAGCACAGAAGTACAAGTTCTAACTTACAAGCTATCCGAATTGGCATGTAATAAAATATATTTAAAACAGTCTGATAAATTACAGAATAAAACGGTTCTACGTTAAAAAAAAAAAAAACAAAAAAACAAACCGATACAGACTAACAATTCAGCATGGTTATTGGCAATGTTTATCAGAGTATTAGGAGTGGTGAGCATCTCATCAGAAATACATTTCAAACCCAAAATGTTCCTTTGCCTGCAGCAGTGTAGCACACCAGCTATTCACCTGAGCGGACATCAGCTCATCGATGGACTGAATCTGCCGTGGCCTCTTGTGTCACATTGAGCCATCGGTCCCCTCACCTGCACCTCGCTCTTCTCCTGTGTCGAGTCTGTTCTGCCTGGCCTGAGTGTGCCAAGGCTTGCTGTCCCTGATGTTGAACGTGTGGTGCTTAACGCACTGCACCCGTAAAAAACACACATCAAAGGCATAATATGAAGACCCCTGGGTTATGTTTCTCTAGCCCTTGCTTTGAAGGGGGTCACATTGTATTGCTGTAATTCCAGACTCAATAAAAAAAATCCACCAAAAAAACGAAAACAAGAAGCCAACAATCTGCGTGGTCATGAAAAACATCCCTAGTTACACAGCACTATTAATCCAAACTCTTCTGCACAGGCCTAGCATCTTCTAGGACTTGTCAGCAAAGGCATAGACAGAAAATTATGCATTGGAAGCAGATTACATAATATGAATGAGCACAAATATTACATTACGCTTCTGCATTAATAGATGTTTAAGCAATCATATCACTGTACTGAACTTTCAGTGGGGTTGAAATAATCTATTACCCCACTGTTGAAAGAATTAACCACTGTCCCCGTATTTAGAAAGTGGTATTTGTTTTTCCAGTTATGAAAAAAGTGGAAGGCTGAAGCTACCAGCCACGGTAGCTTAAGATAAAGCAGAGGTCTGAACTTCCATTAGTTTTAGATAAACAGGATCAGGCCATAAATGCGTGAATTGAGTTGGTCTTTTCTTGTTCCTATCTGTCATATACTTACTTCATTCTGACTGAGAATATCAGGGATCTACAATCTTCTTGCACAGTGTTTAGCTAATAGTAAGAGTATATAATATTAAAGAGCAGAATGTCAGAATTGTATGCATTATACAACTTCGGTGCAGGTCAACAGCCTGACAAATAATAAACAAACAGTTTTAGGCTTCTGGAGACAAAGGCTCCATGCTCGCAGAACTATCAGTGGTTTTCTAAGGCACACTTGCAATTCTTGGGCTTGTTATTTCTAGCCCAAATCTTTAAGAACCTCCTGGTGTTTATTCTTTGATGAGATCATGCATTTCAGGTATTTCAAAAGCATATGAAAAGCATTCCACTGAGATGCAAGTTATTATCCTTTGGTTTAATATCAGCCACAATTATTTTCAGGTGTATTCCTTTCCTTCAAAAAATCCTGGTAATTCAATATTATATTAATACAAATCAGTTTCTTTTATTTAGATAGCCCTTTCCATTTAGGCCATCCTGCTTTGAAAGCGAATTACTTGCTAGTTGCCAGCTTTAGAAAGGAAACGCTACTTACAGAAAATCGCCAATTAATTTGCAATTCAACAGAGCTAAACAAAGACAAAAAATCCCTTTCTATTTAAACAGAGAATTGTTTTTTAAGTGCGGGTCTTCAGTATGAATACACGCAAAGCCTTCATATCTTATATTTACTTTCTGCGCAACTTGAACTTGCTTACTTTTCGGCAGAGGTCTATCACCATCTATAGAGACTGGGCTTGTGGTAACCAAATAGCTCCAGCAAGAACTACATGATTTATTTATTATTGTTCCATCCTCCAAACTGCTTAGGAGTAAAATTCAGTAGATGTACCACCTGAACCAGGGCACAGTGATCTCTCCTCTCTCTAGACTGTGCTGGGGGACAATTTTCCAAGGAGTTGTGATAGGTCTGCTCCAAAAAGTTGATTGATTTCAGATATTTTCCCACTGCAAATTGATGTTGCTGAATACAGCTTGCACTTAATGCAGCCATGATGTTTTAAGAAACATCCTGTTAAGTTCAACATACATCAAAGTTGTTTTCATATAAATGCTACTTATCCATATTCTATTAGTAGTAGTAGTAGTAACTGATACATGTGCATAAAAGCAATTATAGACCCAAAAGCTCATGTACTGAAATCCTGGACCGTTAAAGCCAAGCGTGGAGATTTTTAGTTTGGATGTTATTTTATTTTTAATGTAAGTTGGACCACCATAAATCTTCTGGGGAAGCTGCTATGTATTTATAAGCTTTTGAATCCAATCATGATCTATAAATCTAGATAAAAGTACTGCCCAGTGACACAGTGCTGGTAATCAAAAGCTGAATTGATGCAAGCACTAGATATTCCAATTTGAACATGTTACTGCATCGAGTGCCAAAACTACAGCACAGCACCAAAGCGCACACACGATTCAAAACGTCTCATTGTTAAATATGAGGTTCCGGGAGAGCAGACCTTGCTGAGACTGAATTGTAACATTTAGAGATTAATTATGTTACTGAGAGAGACTTCCTAGTGGTTTGATGCTACCAGAAACCAATTATACAATATAATAAGCACAAGAAAAGAAAAAGAAAAACCTTGGGTGATGTCTTTATTGGAAAGTCATTAGAAACAGCAGTTTTGTGTGATTATGAAATTGTTGTATAACATCTTACTTACAAAACTGCAGGTAAGTTTCTAGGTTACTACAAAAAGGCAGCTTCTTGGATCATAATCACATTCTTTACAAGGCCTATGTAAATGGCAATACTTTGTCAAAGCACACTGAGCTACGCCTCAGCATTATAGAAAAATATGTTTCGAGTACAAGCTATTGGAGATTGCTGTAAAAGGAACCTAGGCAGGATTTTACAAACTTGGAATTTTTAACTTGATAAAGAGAAAGCATGTAGATGGGATCAAGGAATTGCAGAAACAGGATGAAAATTAGCTGAAATTAGGTATTAGGTGAAAATGCCTAGGCTATAACATGCTATAACAGAAGCCAACTCCTCCTCCTATAATAGCTCCCTCATTAGTCTAACCCTAATTTTAACTACATGAGCAAGACACAAGGAAATCAAGAACCCTCAACTTCAACTACGCACTGTCAAGTTGTCACTGGAAATCTGTAGATTTTCCTGTTTAATCTGCTTAACTTCAAAATTTGTAAAATGAAGGGCCATGGTAGTCAATCTGATTTTTTAAATTTAGCAAAAAAAAAAATTTAGCAGGACTCCTGGATCCAGGTTTCACGTGGAGAAAGTTCTTATAGCAAACCTTTGAAGAATAATAAAAGAAATATAAATAAAGGGGGGGGGGGGGGGGGCTGCACACAGGATTATTATTAGGCAAGTGTACTCCAATTACCTAGTTTCTAAATATAACCCTCCATTTTTTCAGTGTACTCTCTGACAGTGTTGATCCAGCGACATCAGCAGTACAAACTGGCACCACCACCCCCACTAGTCTCCACTCCAGGTCCGTGCTCCATAGATTAAACCACACGTGACTATTCAGAAAAGACTTAGAGGAAAAAAGATCCTCAGCATTAAATGGTATAGTCAAGTGGACTATCTGTACAGAAATCCACATCGGACCTGCTGCAAGAAAGCCCCCATCACACAGCACGTCAGCAGCAGTGAGAATTTTCTCCGTCTCTCCAGGCTTTCTTACTATTACTCACTTTCTTTAAGGACTGATCCAGGCATCCTCAAAAGTCACAAAACATAGCAGAACATTTGCTTTACAAAAGAAATTGAAATTAAAATACTGTTCTCTCCTATTCAAACTAGATCTCCACTGAGCTAAGACTTTTCTCCTGTTCAAAATCCTTGACCAATTTGGCCTTAGCATCCATCTGGACATTCCCTCCTCCATTGCTGGGACTCACGATGATTGCTGCTTTTCACTCAAAACGTCAGAGGCCTGTCCACGTCTTGACCACCGGCTTGCTGAAGCCATGCTGACCTCCATATGGAAAGGTGGAGGAGGAGCAGAGGGGCTAGTATCGCATCTCCCCATCTGGGCTGGATCTAAACAGTGGACAGGAATGCTCCCAGGCACATTGTGGAAGAGCATTTACCCAGTTCCCATGACGTTTGGTTATCTCTAGAGCTAAACTGTTACCATGATCCCTGGTGGACCCCCAGCTTGGGTCAAGTACCACAGTTAAAAGCAGTTCTTAAACATGACTTAAGAGCAAACATTTTGAGGGTAAAGAAGTGGGCCATTCTGCACCAGCTGGTCCCAGGGCCAGGAACAGTCCCAGGCATGCTTAAGGTACCAATACTTCGCTCCTAGGCAGCCATTTCCACCCACTGCAGCACACTGCTAAATCGTATAGCTATTTTTCCTATTTTTCCATAGTGTATTTGTCTCCCTTGTCAACGTAGTACTAGATAAAACTGTGCGATACATACTAAAAACAATACTAAAATGCAATCAGAAGCACAAAGCAAACGACACCCAGCAATAAAGAGAGAATAATAATTATTTATTAATTAAATCGTTACTAAGAATCAACAATTGATTTGTTTTCACACATTCTTTTAGGGACTACCATTTTTCAGGTCATTTGTAACAAATCTTATCTTCCACTGAGCATTCATACAGTGTCTAGAGCAAGTCGTATAAAATGATAACTACACCACTTTTGAAGTAAAAATACACAAAGGGAAAACAAAAAGAGGTATCTCTTCAAAAGCTGATTACTTGCCAACTGTAAGCCATTCTGCACTCAGAATCCAACTACTGAAATGTATGCAAAGGGAGAAAGGGAACAGAAAAACATGAGGTCAATGTAGACACAGGTACAGCACCATGCAAATATAAAGTACTAATGACTCTGGGAACAACAGAAGGGAATGCCATCTCAGCCTTGCAACCATTTTTCTGCACAGGTAAACAAACAATAATTAGTTTATAAAGAACTGATGATACAGAGAGTTAAGCAAAAGCTGTGTGTCTATTTCTGGACAGCCTTTGTCGACATGGACAGAAAATTACATTTATTTAATATCCATATAACCATAATTCCTGGGGCCATAATTACATGTAAAATCAAACGCACTGAATGCTTTACAAATAAAAAGGCAGAAAAGGGTTTTGAGACTTTAATCTCACTCACTCTATCAAATAAAGAAAAAAATTATCAGAAAACTGAGGCCAAATTAATGTTAGGTTTGTTTTTCTTTTTTAAACTAAATTGATTGCAGCAATCAATAAATAAGTTTCAAAGAACTCTTTTAGTAAAGGCCAGGCCTAGCCAGAAGGTATTACATCAATTAGGACTTGCTGGGAACAGACCTTATTTACAAAGCAAGAGTTCTGGGAATCCACTAGTGTGCTAAAAGAACCTCCGTATTGCTCCAGAGCGATGTTAGCAAAGCTAAGTGCTGCTTCTTTAAGTGCAGTGCACACGTTTCCTAATGCAGAGCAACTCTAGTAGTCCGAGGAAGTTCATCTTCACCATCTTATGTGGGATATACACATTCATGTTAGCAATTTCAGAAATGAGACAAAACAGTTTGTTCATTTTTCTTCTTTTTTTTTTTCCCTTAAAATAGGCAGAATATCATGAAGAAACAATTAGTGTAAACTAGAAAAACATCCTTCACAGTTACTAAACTTTGCCAGCCTTTAGCATGTTTAAATGTAGCAAAGAAAGGAAGGAGGTTAAAAACTGCAAAATATTCCACCTTCTAAGAGCTATCTCATATTCTCAATCCTATTCAGACAGGCATCGATCACTCCACAGTTTATGATGGAAATAGCCAAACATGGGAAAGAAAAGAGGACAAATAACTTCTGATGAGTCATTTTTCTCTGTCTCAGTAACTCCTTCCCCTCCCTTCTCCAAATGCCTCTTCCAGTGCATATAAACATCAGAAACACATTTATTAAGTCAGCTGTACTTTCCAAAAGGTTGCCTTGTGATATTTTGATGATTACAAAGCATGCAAGTTACAGAAACACAGAAATATCACTGCATCGCTGTAGCTGCATTCAATTCGAACCCACAAAGGGAGCCTATTACCTACCGATGCTGATGATCTGCACAGTAAGAAACCAAACCTCTATTTTGGGTAATCAGGACATGGAAGATTTGGGTTTGGGTGTGATAATATGAGCCATAGGTGACAAGGATATAAACAGCACCGTTCCCTGTGAGAGGAGGCGGCTCTGGAATGCTGTTAGCATTTTGAGACTTTAATCTCACTCACTCTATCAAATAAAGAAAAAAATTATCAGATATAAAAATATCAAATAAAGAAAAAAATTATCAGCACTAAGACATGGAAAAAACATGCAAATGAATATACCAGTCTCTTTAAGGAGGAAAACATCTTATGTAGTACAATTAAAAAGGCACCCCCCCAATCAATCAATTAAATGTAAGTGCCTCTCTTTTTAACAGAGGTCATTTATCACCACCCTGAAGGTGCCTATAAATTGCAAAGGGCAAAACTGTTTTCCAGCTCAGTGTTCATCTCTCTCCCAATGATAAATGGCATTGAGAGTTGGATGGTTTAACTTTTGGTTAAAGAAACAGTACAAAGAACAGAGGGCAGGATGATTTCTTCACTTTTAAAAGCAGCTTAACTCTGAAATGCTCTGAAATTCCTGCACTTTGGTAAGGTTTGGGTAATGTCCTATTAATCAGGAGAACACTCTTTCTCCTGAAATAACAATTTAACTGAGAGAATTCCAGCAAGCAAACACAACTGCTGCTTATTTTAACGAGAAAACTCATTTTTTTATATATAAACAAGTATGACTCAGTCCTACACAGTAGTTTTACTACTAAGAACTTCCTGTCCCTTCCCTGCACTTGAAACAGTCTGTCCAGCATTTCCACGCTAAAACATGCCTTGTCGCTCTCCCTCAGCACTGCCCAGACGTGAAACGAGCCCTTCTCAGAGAGATGCATACCTTCTCATCCTGCACCAGTGATTTTAACAGTGGCTTATGCTTAGGAGACTCACTGCAGGATAGGGAGCTAAGTAGTGTCCACATAGGAGAGCAACTAATACACAACGCGTGTATCTGTAAATCAGTTTGCTCACAGGTTGAGAAAGATGATGTGGAGAAAGATGCGGTTTCTACTCTCTTTGTTTTAAGTAGCTGAGGCACTCATACACCAAAGACAGTGAATGGGCTTGTATTAAGAAGTTACTTGACTTGCCAAGCTTACCACAGGCATTCAATATTCATGAGGCTGGCTTAAAACTGTGCTTAAAAACGAGCTTTCTTATTTCTTCTGGGGCCTCAGCCTTTAGGATTTACATTTGCAAAACTCTGTAGGCAACAAGGAAGGCTATAAACTTTCACCAAAAGCAAGAGACAGGCATACTGCACCTCTTCAAAAATGAAATGCTTTCAGGCATTTTATAGCACCATGTGTAAGATCAAATCTCTAGCAAGGTGCTAACCAGACATGGAGGTATGCAGGGAGTAAAACACAGAACGAACCTTGCTATATGCATTCACCTCTGTTCAGCTCACCCACCCCAACCCTCTGAAGATGACATTATCAAGAAATAAGCAGGACCAACCAGAAAAGGGAGGCTATACCCCCGATCAGGCATTTTTTTAACATTACTGAACTTCACAATATTCAAGTGGACAATGTCCTTTTTAAAAGTCAACCCCTTTATTACAGTCAATTGGATGTAGCAGAAGCTCATACTCATCATCTCTCAAAAAGACACCCAGCTTCCCTCAATTAGCTGGAACATAAAGGGTAACATTGCTTTTGTGTACACTCTTCCCTCCTGTGTAGTTTGCAAATTTTTAATTAAATATAAATAGCATTAACTTTCTCCATGTGATTCATTTAGCAGGTTAAAAAGTTCACTTGAATACACAGTACTCATCTAAGTAGCCCATGGTGTGGAGTAATTACAGCTGAGCTGTCACAGTTAAAATGGAATGCAAACTGATTAATGCTGTACAAAGAAAAAACATTATTCCTCAATACTGAACAGCCCCACCTTCAAAGTATCTGTAAACCAATCCTCATAATCCAGCCTTCTGTCCTTCCTATCCCCCCAAAACCAAGAAAATAACAATTAAGAGATAAGATAACCCAGCACCTGAATTGGGAGCCCAGCCAAAACAAAGCAGCAGGCTGTTCAATGGGAGCTCACCTTTCAGCACACGTGCAGCCAAGGTCAGCTTTAAAGGAAGAAAGAAGCTGTGATGTCCAAGAGAAGGAGGTGGGCTGGAGGATGGGGGAACAAGCCGTGCCAAGGAGAGTGGGTGAAGGTCAGGAGATCACCACTGGCAAGTATTGCCTGCCGCAGCTCCTCCCAGCTACCACCCCTTCCCACTTGCCCTACAGGCAGAGGCTCCCAGCCGACCCCCACGCCCATGTCCTACCTGCCCATCTCCCTCTCTAGGTATGCACCCCATCCATTCATCCTCTCTGGTAATTCAAATATTCCCATCCGCAGTGCTAAAAAATCAGTAACTTGCAAGTGTCCACAATCTGTCCCACCAAGTGCTCTCACAGCAAAAGAGAACTATCACCCTCAGCACAATTTGGAAACTGTGCTCACGTTCGATTTTCCAGGAATGAGACCTCTGACAGAAAAGGGAATAAACAAGAAAATGTGTACAGGGATCATCTGGAAGTTTAAGGGCAAAACTGTGCTGAGTGAGAGCAACAGCCCTGTGTACCCAAAAGTCAACAACCAGATTCCAAGTACTTTGGAATATGAACTCAGTATGTCTTTGGTTAACAAAGTTTACAAACCTGAGTTGATGCCAGAGACAAAGGGAACATTCTCATTTTGCAATAAACCTCAGGGAGAGCAAAAGCTCTTAGAAGGGCTCACCCTTTAACTGAAGAAAACCAGCCTGCCAGCTTAGGAGCTGTATTTGTAACATTTTCTAAGTAGAAGTTAGGGCCAAAGGGGAAACTATACTGTCAGCAGCTTAGTTTGGCCACCACAGTTATCAGCTTAATCCATGAAAAAAGCAGTGCCAGGATCTTTACTGACCAAAAACCAAACAGGACTTTGAACATTTGCTCTGACAAAGGACAGTGCCAGCAGCAGAGCACCAATGTCATGCTAATGCAGCCGTGGGACCTGTCCAGACCCACGGCAAAACCCATTACGCCCACCCCTAACCTGGAAATAAAGACGGATTTTTGTATTTCATGAAAGCATTTTTCAGTCTGAAGCTTCTTCTAACACACATTTATTTTGGGCAGTGTTTAAACAAAAACCAACCAACCAAACAAAAAAAAACACCAAACAAAAAAGTGATTACATCCAGGGATTTCCCATGATTCAAGACAGTTTTCTCATTCCTTTATTACAAGATTAAATGTCAGAGTGTCATATTCTACTGCTGATCAGTGTAAGTAAGGAGTAACCAGCTAGAAAAGAGAAAGAGGTGTTTGGGATAAACCACAAACTGAATGTCAGTCAATGACAAAACGCCATTTTCTCACAGGCACCAGGAATTCTGCAGCGCATTAACAGGAGTGGCACACGCCAGACGGGTGACTAGTTGCCCCACTCCTGGGCGCTACTGAACACTACTTTCCCTTCGGGCTGCTGCTTCTCCTTTCCAATGCTGTTCCCAAACCAAAGAGTGTGCCGAAGAGGGCAATGAAGATAGGAATTTCAGAAAACCTGACCAGCAGAGGAAGGTTTAGAGAGTGGCATTTGGCTTACAGAAGAGCCATGAGACATTTGGGGGAGCACGAGGAGGGAGGCAAGCACAAAGCCTTGCAGCTTGGAGAGGCTGTTGCAGGGGAAGCAGTGGTCAGTGGCTCGCTGTGGCTGCCACGCTATCACGAGCACCGACTGCAGTGAAGGTTTTTTTAATAACTTTCCAGCTAGGTAATTAAGAAAAGCAAAACAACCCCGGAGTGCTGCAGAGTCTCTGCAGACCCTTTGGAGCTCACTCGGCAGTGCTCTGGGGCTTCGCTGTCCCATCTGCACAAGGGGTGACAGCTTTCCTATCCACGCTGTAAACTCTTCAAGGACAGGGAGGTGTGTCCACTCCGTGCCTATCACAGTAGCAGCCGCAGCTTTGTATCTGCTGTAATCCTTATCCAAGATTATTATCTTGCACAATCGATACCTGGCATCAGTAAATAATCATTTAGTAAAATTCTATCTGTTCCAAGGCATTTTAATATCTTCACGACCATCATAAAAACACTGGCCTCTCTATAAAAGAAAACTGACAGCAGTTAGCCGAACAGCAAAAACCAGTTCAGTAACAGATCCTTGTGCTGTGACGAAAAAAATTCAGTTGGCTCCATTCATACTGATATAAAATTATATAGGAGGACTGCAATTTTTATTTCTTGTCAATTCCTATTGTTTTATGCAATACAAAATAAAAAGTATTTTATTTGAATACACTTGAAAAGATTTGAACTTATTTGAATTTATTTGAAATTACTTTTGTTTAGCTGTTTTCAACTCATTAAAATCATGCTTCAGACTGAAAAAATTATTTTTATTAAAAATGTGTTTAACTAGTGCAGGATTTATGAGTTATATATTCCTAGCTGCTTCTAAGAAATGAAACTATTATTCTAATTCAACCCAAAATTATTAACTGACTTGGTTTCTTGAAAACGTTGTTTTTCCAGCAAAATTACTACTTTATTTCATCCAGTCAGAGGCAAGCTTTTAATGAAAAGCTTATATACTTCATTGCACAGAAGAAACTAATTATCTTCACCTTAAATTAAATATTCAAGGATTCCTTCACTGTCATACCTCATCAGGCTATATTCAAAATTCCCTTAAAACCTCAGATTTCAGAAAAATATTTTCCTACAGCTATTTTAGCAAGGCACAAAGAGGCAACTAACATTGGGGAGTGTCAGATTTCAGCAGGCATACGGCCAACAAAAAACATATTAAAAGCACAAGTCATCAGCATGAAGTGCAGCCGCGTGTGACTGTATGTGTTTTGTTCTGCGCCATAAATTATCCTGCCATTCCTGAACACCGCCTGCCAGTTCTCCAAGGCAGGTATCTTCATATTTGTTTAGCATAGCTGACTTAATCGCAATCTATGGCTATGGCACTGTATTAGTAATAAATTATTGTCACCTGAGGCAAGAGTCTTTGCTCCTGTTTATCACAGCAGATGGTGCATACCAGTGAAATTCTGCACATACCATTGAAGCGTAGGCACTAAACGGAGATGGCTGAATTAAGGTCTTAGGCTTATCATAGTCAGCAGAGTCTTTACAGAAGGCAAATAATTCAGGTATCTAGTGCAGATACTTAATATTACATCATGTGAGTACTCTTTAGCAACTTTAACAAACTTACCATATTGCCCAATTTGTTCATTTTATAGTCCCTATAGCTAAATCCTGCCCACCCCTGCCTGCCTAAGATTTGTCTTTGAGTGCAACGCCCTGGCCATAGAGCTCTCAGATGCCTTGTCCCTGGATACACAAACCTTTGGGGGTCACACGATGGATGTGGGCCACCTTGCAGATGACTGAGAGCAGACTCTGATGCCCGCCTCTGCCCCGGGCTCCAGCTGCCCCAAGGATGCCTCCAGCCCCAGCCCTGCAACACGGCTGGCAGCACCTGGTATGTGGGGCTGTCGAAAGGCAGCTTCGTGCTTGGCCAAAACCAACCTGGCTGTGGGCTGCTGCCAAAAGGAGCTGACTAGCCCTTCCTGATGACAAGGCAGCCCCCTGCCACGGGCTCCCAACCTCTCCTGCTACCAGGCAGCTGCGGGACGAGTTGCATCAGCCCAGTGAAAACCCTGCTCCCAGCCAGGGACGCAGCTCAGGCACCATACACCACGGCGTACACTGCAGCCACCACGGCAGAGAAACAAGAGCCTCGCCAATTAATCAATCTTACGTAGAATATATTTGCCTTTAATTTCCAGCCACAGCCTTCGAATGTATTTCACGTCTGAATCTATCCTAAGCAGCCTGTGTATTGATACATGCTCCACAAAGCTGCGTCACTCTTAATTGCGGTGAGTCTGAAGATTTACATTCAGACTCGGCAACCACAGCTCTTTTGGGAGATAATAGGCTTCTGATGCTCCAGCACATTGTCCGGGTAGTCAAGTTGTCAACTGACAGTTAAGAGAGAATAAAATCCCAAGAAGCAAAGGGAAACTCTCATTTTTTCACTGATGCAGTTTCTGTTTACCACCAGCCTCAGGAAAGTTACTGTAGCTCACTGGTAGCGTATCTCAAGGGTCAGAATTGCAAATCTGCTTCTCTGTACATGTGCATTTATGAATTTATGTGTATAAAATCTGGTATGCAAACACAACATTTTCCTTTGGGAAAACATGCCACAGTATATAGAATACCTGCACGGAAAAACCACACACTTATATGCTCTGCAAATAACCAAATATGCTTGATGACTAATTTCCAGTTATGAAATGTAAGAGTCTCATTCCTTCAGGACAAAATGGTCACTGATAATAAGAGACAAAACAAGTTAGTCTTTCAGAAAGGAACAAGTGAATATGTCCACACATTCATTTCTCCCAATAGTTTTCCACCTCACAGAATATTTTTCTTTTTTGTTACCTTAGTTATGGAGGCATTTTAGCTGTGTGTTTAAAAAAAAAAAATCAAATATATTTTCCTGTCTACAAAACATCCCGGAACATCCCAGAAAGTAATTAGGAATGACAAGCATATAATGACATGTGAGCTGCAAGTACTTAGTTTTTAGTCTGGAAAATAAAACACTTAACAACGGATATGGAATGATTTTGCTCCAGCTCTTTTATGCATAGCTGGCATGACTAATTTGAAAAATAAGAGAACATGTGCCAATCTACTTTTCAGGCAGAGTTCAGACAACAGAGACATTCAAACAGAGGAAAGAAGATCAGACTAACCGCATCAGGTGCCTACATTAACTTTGCAGAGGAAGAAGCAGCATACCAGAGGGCCTGCAGGTGAGTCTCCACAAAGAGACTGGTCTGCACTTGGGGCCTGCCAGATTCCCATTTTTGCTAAAGAATGAGCTTTTAGCCATTCTGAGATTGGTGAAGTGCTTGTTTCCTGCAGATAGGTCATCATGTGACAGAGACCAGAATTAGAAATTAAGATTATCTAAGAGGATATCTACTGGTGGTGTTTAGTTAAGTTTTTCTGGATTTATGAAAATAACTTTTAAATAAATTTGGCACCACAATCTAAATTTTCGGGAAGTATGCTGAATTTTGAGCAAGTCCCTAGACTTCTAGCATGGTATGGAAAACTTCAGAATAAGCACATTTGCTAGTGAGCGACAGGACATGCCTATTGACACCTTGACTAGAAACTCCCCTTAAATCTTAGCAGAAGCAGAGTTCCTCAGGCTCAGCTTACTGATGAACAATGCAGGAATGTTTTACGATGGAGAAAAGTTGTTCTTTTTATCATGAAACTTTGCAGCAACAGGTTATCAAACACATATCTGTCCAAAATAATGTTGGCACTGTATTTCAATTACTTAGCAAAGTAGCTTTGCAGGATATTATTGTCCAGTGCCTCACAAGACAGGCTTGCTGCCAACTGGGTCATACAATAATCAACAAACCAGACTTCAGAAAAGATACTAGATTCCTCCCAGCAACACCTACCATTGAAGAAATTATATATATTTAGTCCGTATAGTGCTGGATTTTCACTTCTTTATTAATGAACTGCTCAAGGGGGTCTGATCAGCAGATAACTTTAATGGCCTGACTTCATACTCTGCCATGAATCTTCAATTCATGCAAACCTTTCAGCTCATGCTACTGCCAAAGAGAACAGCTTCAAGAAAAGCAACAGTCTGTCAGTAGGTTCCCTGGGCTCTTGGGTTGGATACGTTGTTTGTGAAATACATGCAGCACCTGGCTTAATACTAATTCCAAGACTGCATAAAAACTAAAAGCACAATACATTCAAAACAACACCCAAACACTCAACCAAGTATTCCCCTGTTCTAAGAAAAAAAGAAAAATAAAAATAACAGAACAGCTGTAGTGGTCCTGCTATGGTTTGGAAAGCAGTGCCACAGGCGCAGGCTCTGAAGGCTCACGTCTGGCTGAGGTCTTTCTGAGCTCAGTGCAGAGCCTCCCTTGCAGTCATGGCTGGGGACATGGCCCTGTTCCTAGCCACAAGCTGCACATCGCTTCCAGGAGCTACTGCTTGGGAAATGCAGACCAAATCTTTCACTCTGATCCTACCATCTATGCTACAATCCTTTTTTTCACAGCTCCATTAAACTCCCAAATAAAAGATGCTGTATGCATTCCCAGAGCTAACAAGATAGGTGAGAAACACTTTCCTCATAAATATCGTTTCTACCTGCTTGCTTGTCATTCAAACTGTAGGGTAGTCCACAGGGTATTAATAAACCCCTAAACAACAGGACTGATAATTGACTTTGAGTAATTTCAGAAAACTAATCCCCCCAGTGGTGACTGCTGTTCTCTCTCATTCAGCATCAGCATCTGGCAACAAGTGATTCCACTGAGTAATCTTGGCAAAACTTGGAGAGATTGTCTTGAATTTCCTTCACAACTTCTCGTTCCCCAACTGTATTAATAGCTGAAGATGAAACACTACTGTTGTGGGTCTTCTTGATCCCATGATTATTATTTCTAATGGTCCATGTGGTACTTGTTTACCATTTCAACATTTGATTAAATTTATTACAATTAAATGACTGTGCTCTACACAGTGACTTGCTGGTAATAAGGGGAAGAAGAGCAGCCAGCATTTAATGTCCACGGATATGTGTTTCAGCCAAACAATGGCCAGAAATACTAATACTCCTTAAAATATATCCAAAGTTTGTAACATTATCTGCAGAAAGTTCCCTACTTTCTGAAGAAAAAAGTTGAGGGCATATGAGTGGTTCTGTTTATTCTACTTTTTTGAATGACAAAACAACATAATAAATGGCAGCAGTCCTTTTCTGTACTAACTGAAGTGCTCTGCTAAGACAAAGACAAAGGAATGAATGGTAAGAGCAGTAGGGGTCAAAAGTCAAGGCCCAAAGCCAGAGCTGCTGATAAGCAACTATTTATAATGTAGAACATCCAAAATGGTCCGTGCTGTTCACTTAGAAGTACATACCCTCCATCCTTGATCTACAGTGCTAGAATTACTGTCTGCTCTTCATGTCTGTCCCTTAATGCATCCCAGAAAGCTTATGCAAGGTAAAGAATCAACGCTAGCCTGTTCGCTGTGCTTTCGATGCTTTTTTGTTGTTGCTTTTCAAATGTCTGAATTCCTCTGGTATTGTTTGTGTGATTATAGCACCTACAAATGATTGCCAGCCAGCTGTGCTATGAACTGTACCAACAGAACAAAATGAAGATTAACATTCATCCTTCCTCAGAAGATGTCTTATTTCTGTCCAGTAATTGCCGTAACGAATATGGTTGCTTGTTCAGCCTTCCTGCTATTCTCCGTTAGCAAGTTTCCACCTCCACCCGTGCCACACGTCCACCGGCTTCTGCAGCTCTGTTCTTTTAGGGACACTTAAGACGTGGGCTTTATCATCTGGTGCTTCTCCTGTACTGGTATCAGAGCAAACCGATTGCTGAGTTACATTAGCACAGACTTCAGTTTCTGCTCAGCAGCAGCCCAGGGAGAGGCGCTGGGGAGGAACGGGGAACGGTGTGCAGGCAGCTGTGCTCGCAGGCTGCTGAACGGGCAACCAAAGCCCCGGCCGCCATCTCCTCGGGCTGAGCACAGCTCAGCACTTTCCCTGAGCTGGCTTCAACCTGCATCGTCTGGAAGTGCTGCACAAGCCACAGCTTGTGAACAACTGCACTGCTTCTGACCAGGAATTTTAATAACATTTTTTAAGAGCACTTATCTGTATTGTTAAGGTAGGGAGTAATCAGAGCATCTGGAAAATACCAATCTACTAGGATATGAAGCAACACCACAAGCACAGGCTTTTGCCAGTGCCCACCGGAGCCACCCTGCCAAAGCACGATGATGTGGTGAGAGATAAAGATTGCTCATTCGTCTTATAAAAGAAGCTTCTGTCAATCCTTCCACGCTTTCTCTAAGCCGCACAATTCAGAAAATCCTACCCAAAACTGAAAGCCAACTTTCAGTTAGAAGAGCTGGAATACAGCGAAGGAAGTAACTTTGCTAGGTCTATTAAATATAATGATAACATGAGGCTCAACTTGGATTGTATACAATAAAGGAGCACACAGTTCAATAATCTGGATGCATTTTTCTTCTTTATGGATTGTTCTCTTAAAGATGTGCTGAAGTTTGACTATATGTCTAGTAAGCTGTGGATCACCATTCTGGTGTTTGGCTTTGTCAATTATTTAATACGACTTCTTAAAAACAGTCAGAAGAAAATAAGAAAGCCTCCTACAGAAGCCCCTGCAAGTAATCTGCCTCATTCTCCCTCATGGCTGGTATTGACACTGAGACAGCAGAGTTTAAAAGTGTTCCTTCTTCCCATCTCCATCTGTTCTGCTGCACCCTCTCTGGCAGGCCGGCTCACGGTCACTTTTCCACAGAATAAGAGTCAGCAACTCTAATGAATGTCACCCTAGTAGGTTACAGGGGCTTTCAACCTAGAGAGCCTATAAAAAATGACAACATAAAGGATGTTTATATATACTGTAACATAAACATAAGAAATTTCTAAAATGGTTTGTACCCCACTAGAAGGTGTTTCAGGGTTCAAAGTTATATTAAAAAAAATTACTTGACTAAGCCTATTCAACTCTTGCTCTCAGCTGAGCGAAGGTTTTGGCATGAGGCTCCAGGGGCAGAGGAGCCCGGCCACCCCCAGTGGGGCAAACGAAAAGCCCCAAGAACAGACAGCTGTGTGACCTGCAGATCCAGAAGCCACAGCTGAGGTCACCGCTCTGTCGTACTGCTCCACCTGAATGGGAATGAATGTACTTCTCATGCCAATTTTCAAGATACCTGGTCAGTGCAGGTGTCTGAGATGTAGAGGGTCGGAGGGACGATTCTTCTTTTGCCCATAAGGGCACACTTCTGCTTCATACGAACAGGATTATCAAGCCATTGTCTCTTGTCAGATCAGGCTCCTTGGCAGGAACCTTTTAAAATCAGTTTAAAAAATCCAGACAAATAAATAACTAGTGAGAGACACCTCTTCTGTTTCAGCCCTAAGAACAAATGGTGCCAGTCATTTTTATTGACATGTTACATTTTTTCACACTTCGGCATCAGTAAATAAAACAAAAACTGCGTTATAAACAAACAATATGTGTACCAACTGCTCACGTATAAAATGAATTGGTGAAAGACATCAGTTGTTTGATGCAAAAATACCATTTTTCCATTCCCTATGTTTTGTGACGAGTTGCTGCACTGACAGGCTCCTACAAAACTCTGCAACCAGTACATCACTTGGAAAGCACAACAGTGCAAGCCTCTGGCAAAACGAGTCCTACACTACCAAAACCTTTTCTACTCTTACCACACATATCTACCCATAAAGTGGCATAATCATTATAATAACAAGTCTTTTAAAAAATCAGTACAAAAATACGCTTCTGGGTGTAATTCAAGTTACATTTGCATTTCTAAATCATCTTGAGGGTTTGGTTTTTTTACTGTGTTTTAGTCCAGCCATCTCAAACATTCTTAAACAAACTGTTACACTTAAACATGCCCTTTTGATTACTGGTCACGTAACATCCAGTTTTCACTTTAAGATAGACTCTGAACTACTTGGTTGCACTATAACTTCAGTCTTTCCAGTATTAGCCAAAAATTCCCCAGGCTTTCATGTTCTGGTCTTTCTACTTATACATATTCCATTTTGTTTCAGAAATTATTCACAAGCTATGTGCAGTCCCTGGCTTTTTATCCCTCACACCATAAAACCTCCTCTACTTTTCTGCATGATTTAGCAAACTGAAACACCTGTAGAAAATGTTCACCCGCTGTGGAAAACTTCCTCCCTCTTCTACTCCGAGATCTCCTGCAGTTAACCAGGCTCTCGGGTTCCTTAGGCTTGAAATAACATTCAAAATTCCTTAAAAAATTAATTATATCTGAAATTCATACCTCAGCATACAAAACAGAAGTATGACTACAGAAGCTTCTGTATGAAGATTTCCATTATATTTTTCAATGTCAATGTGAACAATTAGACAGGAGGCGTCTCTCTTCCTAAATCCTATGTTCTTTCTGTTTGACAGATGGACTTTTCATTCCCACTGGATCCATAAAGCTCCCTTTGGCTCTTACAGAGAAAGCCCTCCACCTCCAGTAGTAGAACAGGAGAGAAAAAGGGACCTGCAATGATTTTCACAATGCTTTTGGTTACTTTAATAAAACATTAACTTTTTTATAATTGGAAAAAAGCAACCGAACAGGCTACAACAAATGCATGGGCGCAACAGTAAACAGCATTACTTTTTCCATCATGGCATTAAGTGCATTCATCTATGCCACACGCTAGATCAAAGATACAAGGGCACAATGTATTGCTTATTTCCTGTGTACGTCAGATACCAGTTCTACGCAGTTATACACAATAAGCCTGAAAAATCAATGATGCATCTTCATGCAAGTATTCTTGCTCTCCTCCTTGCTCCAATGCAATTTAGGCAGGCCCCTCACACCACTTAAACAGGTGAATGTCATCCTTCCTTAATGTCACCACCAGCATCCCTGCAGTCAGCCAAAGCCTTAAGAATGATCAAGCAGTATCCACTGTAGTTAACACACTTCTGTGTGCCTTGTGGTGGATAAACTACATGCCACTGAAAAAAAGTGTGTCTGGAGCCAGTAGAATAAAAGAAATTTGTTCTCTCAAAGCTACCTATTATTTCAAGGAAATTACCTATTCAAGCAAAACACTTAACTAAGAACCAGCAGTAACAAGGCACAGGCTGCTTTACAACAGTGACTGCTTTTTCTGAAATGGTTTCTGAACTGGTATGGGCACCCTTATTAAATGCACCTTAGAGCTGGAAGATACCAGAGCTCATCACACAGTTCCACAAAAATAGCCTTCGTCAGAGGGAGGTGGAGGGGCCATTTCTCCCTGTCCGAGACTGCAGTCCCTCCATGCCGTACACGCTGTCCTGCGCCAGCAGAACTGGCCGGCGTACAGGAGGCCAGCAGTGACCGTATCACGTAACAAGCGTCTCTCCTGTGCAGTGTTTGTTACCACCACCCAGCACGAGCAGACCCAGAGACTCACTGCTGCTCTCCAAAGGTCAGAAATCAGAGCTAAAAAGCGTAAAGCGCCATCGCACACACTCTCTCTGATCCTGTTGCAGTAATGTTGGGGCCACAAGTAAGAACAGTTCATCCGCACATACTGGACCAGCAGGTTGGCACTGCCTGGAACAAGCACAAGTCAAGCCTTAAAAGTTTTAGCTGCATGTGTGTCAGTTACATTTGTGGATGAGCCAAAAACTGCTAACAAATTCAAGAAAAAAAGAGCAGGATTTCCCACTGCACGCTGCAAATCATTCCTTCTGGTGGCTCAACTCACTGCAGCAACCATGGCTCTAGAACATGCCCTACAAAAGCCAGGACTCAACCTGGAAGACCAAAGTGCCAGCATAAGCACAGCTCACTGGGCTTGATCTGCACGTGCTGTGAAGTACAGATAGGCTCGTGGAGTTCTGAGCGCGCCGTATTCTGCCTTGTTTACTTAACATCTGACTTAGTCCTTAGAGCCACTCTGTGCCTGAATTCAAACTGCCAGAGTCATTACAAAAGCGATGGTTTTCTTGGGGATTTCTTTGTAGGTAAAAGTTCCACAGCATTCCTCGGACATACCTTACTAGGCTCAGCCATAAAAAGTAATCAAAGCCAAAGATACAGCAGCTCATTGCATCTAATTGCTTTTCTCCTCTCTATCCTCATCCCAGGCCTTCCTTACTCTAGGCAAAACAGATAAAGCTTGGTCCCAAATGTAACCACAACCAGTCCTCTTCAACTCATGCAAAGCAACGGACAAGAACCATCACCTAGAAGGAATTCTGCTTTCTTTTCGCTCACTTTTTACAGCATCACGTAAAGTCAATGACATTCTTATGAACAGTCAAAACACCAAACAGTTCAAGCTTTCTTGGATGAAAACAGTATAAAAGGCATCACTCAGTTATAAAGTAGGTTAATAACATGGTTCTTGAGCAAACACAATTTAATAAGCATTCGGTACCAAATTCAAAGAATGTTTGCAGTCATGAAATAAAGGACAGCCCACTGCACCAATCCATTCTCAAGGTAACACTGACATAAATTCCTATATGTGTGTGAAAAAGGCAGGCAAAAAAAGAAAAAAAACATGAAATATCGCAGAAATCAGACTGCTAACTGAACATTTGAGAGCAGCTGGGAATAAGGCATGCAGTTCGTGAAGTGAAGCAAAAACTAACAAGCATGCTTATTTAACTGAGAGAGCTGAAATAAAATTTGTTGGTTCTTTCAGTCCGTTTCTCCTGGCCTACAGACTCCCTTTCATGGTCAGACTATCACTACCCAATCCCCAAACTCCCAACAGGCACAAAAGGAGTTGTTTGGCTATATCAATAAGGTTGTAGAGATGAACCATGTACAGATTAAACCCCCAAACTGTTGCATACTGCTCAGGCACACAGACATCTGTTCACAGAACTAACACAGGTACGGTTTCTACCTACAGAGTACCATCAATGCATCCTAGACATCTACTGGAATACGGAGCCAGCCCACTGGGATTTGAACAAAGCCAGCATTTTACAGGTGCAGCAGCCTTTCAAGGCTAGAAACAGCCATTGGATGTCTGTATCTGGAAAAGAACAGGCAAAAATACTTCTGTTCTCCCCAAATTCTAGGTTGGCCAGACCTGAATCAGCACCAGAGCTAAAGCTGGCGTAGTGAGTGACTATATCAGGCTGCCCAGGACTGCAGTGCCACAGCAGCCTGAGGTGCAAGCCAATAGCCAGCGAGCACGGTGCTGGAACAGCTCCTGATAATAGGTCAGGATTTGATTTTTCTCCTACTGAAAGGCCAAGTTTTACCAATCTCATTTTCTCCTGAGGCAGTAAAAGATAAAACTCAATTTAAGCGCTTGAATGATGTAACATGACGGTGTTATTAATAACCTAACTCTTTCCAACTACCCCTCAAGAGTTGTGTGCTAGCTGCTGACAAACCCGTATTGCACAAAATTACTCTGTAGAGCATCTGAAATATTACATTATGTTTGGACTGATTACTTATAAACTGAATTTGAAGATTGTAATGGATTTATGACGGTATTTAAACAGCTTTTAAAGTTCTAAATGTTAATTATCTTCATCCCTATTATTGCCTAGTGCTTAAATAGTACCCAAATGCAACTGATTATTCATATTTATGTCCTCATGGATCATCTTTGTTCTAGGATTACGAGCAGTAAGCTTATTAAGTGATCAGAGACAGAAATCTTCCGCCTTAATGAGTGTAAAGCCGGTGAGGCATCTTCTCTTTGCACATTCTGAGCTCAGTTTCCCACATTACGCACCCACCAGTGCTTGATGCACAGGCCTAGCAGGTCTAGCACTGTGATACCCTAATGCTGTGTGTCACTCTAAACGGCTACAGAAAAGGAGAGACAGGAAAGCGTAACTACTTCCACACCAGAAGAATGGGTGCTATGCTTACTCTCTTAATGCAGAGAGGTTAAAATTTTCTGCTAAATTTACCAAAGCTCCACATCCTCCCATCAGCGATCCCCGCGCAGAGTTCGTTGTCTGCACCGCCATCTCCTGCATCCCCCATGCAGCCCTGTATGACCTTCCCCTGCATGACCACCATCCCACGCAGAGGATCCCTTCCACAAAACATAACCGCTAGTTCGGACAGGTAGCAGGACAAAAGACTATGCTGCAGACTCTATTGCTACAAACAGCAGTATCTTAATAACTCGAAGTTATAAAACTGAGCATGATTTAGAAGATATGGATGTCGGCATTACAGTCAGTGGATTTTTTGGAAAGTCAGAAGACTAACATAAATGTGATTCACATGATTAAGTATGAATAGCCTGACAAATGGAGTTTTAAAGCTCATAAATGCTTGATTACTGCTCTAATCCTTCAGTGCTGACGGCATGGATAACAAATGAAGTGGGGCAACCTTACACCTGAAAGGTTACTGTGAAACGAGTGCCTGTGCACGTGCATCTACACATTTAATAGAAGTATCTCATGCATCAGTAACCATTACTGCTCGAAGCAGAAGACTGGACAAGGGTGTTTTCCAGCAGGTATTCCTTCAGTAAAAATAACATTAATTGTCCTTTACATCCTCACAACATCATACCTCTGAAATGCTCAGCAAACAGTACGGAACATTACCTTGCTTAGGCAAGACGTTAAGTCCCATCCTATTGCAAACCACCCTGCTACTGTGAAGTGTTTCCGAAGTTAATATTAACTTATTCATAAAAAAAAATAAAGTTTCTGGTGATGACTTTCTTTTCAATAGAATATCTGCTTTCTAAAGGTCAATAAAATATCATGCTTAAATGTATTTTCATTTCATAATCTGCAGTAAATGTGATATGGACAACATCCATATATGCCAGGAAACAGCCTTTATAATTTACTGGGAAAAATTGTTTCTCATACATTAATAACCACCTCTTTGGTAAGAGAACGCTTGTTATATCTCTCACAAATTAAAATGATGTGTAAATAAACACCCATCTCATACAAAGAACTTAAATTGGGATTCATATACAATAAAGAAAGATTTCCCTTGTGATAAACAATTTGAGCACAAAGTGTTCCTTCAAGTCCTGACACAAATCTGTTCCTGCCAAGCTAGTATCTCATCGCGTCAGCCTTTCGCCTTCGCCATGATGGCAGAGGCAGCCTCACCGCCTCTCTGCCTGCTTTCCTCACACTGCCCTCTTCCCAGAATTACCATCCCAGCTCCGCTGGGCCAAAGATTTGTCCTTCCATCAGATCAATATTTGGTGAAAAAATAAGGAAGATCCTTTTAGTTAAAAGGAACCCGAGCCTCTAGCAAACCCATCATTTAGGGACTCCCATGTGGACTGAGTGGACTCATTATTGCACTGCTGGTATCCTTGCCCATCCTTTCCCCACCGACTTTACCCCCCTCTTGTTATTCCTATCATTTTTATTTATTTTCAATGCTTTGAAAATGTTTTGACACTTACCTTAAGATTGCAAGAGCTTCAACTGGGTTGAATGTAAGTGCTGTTGTGTCTGATAAAACATTTTATTTTTTTAAATCAGACAAAAAAAAAATAAAAGCATTTCTGCCTACATTGCTTTCTCAATGACAAATATTCATAGCTTCTGTTTTGTCCATGTAAATCTGGTATTTCAAACAAGATACACAATGTTGTATTTATTCAGCTCGATGCTCCCATTAGTAGTGCAAGATAAATACTCGCTTTGGTAAAAAACAATTTTTGCAGCAAAAGGAAGCTTCACTTGATAGGAGGAAGGCCTACCTCTAGTTTATATACACATTAACAGAAATGTACATATAGTCAAGGGAAAGAGACACTGTGAGTCAAAGTTATACCCTAGAAGGACCAACATATGTTATACTTCCTCAGCCTGCACATTATGGAAAAGAAAGGTACCAAACCAGAACCAGGGGAATTGCCATCAAGGATTTATTTGAGCTTTCCCTACTGGAAACGGGCACAAGAGGTCACACACAGTAGCACATGCCAGTTCAGTTAGTAAAAAGGTGCAGAATCAAGCTCTGTACATCTCCCCAACACACCCAGCGTGGCACAGACACCCAAGCGCTCTCTGGGAGCAGTGCTGCCACGCTGCACGGTGCTACAGAAAATAACACCTTGACAGAGACCCCAAGTTTATGGATTTGCATGGTGCTGCACTGTACCATGCAGATACATCAACACCAGGAGACAGTGAAACAGCCCGTGGCAATGAAAACGATGCTTGTGTACTCAGAGAATTTGATTCCAAAATGTTTGGCGTGTATCTATGACTTCTCTATACATTAGAGTAAGTTTCAGCAGTTGTTTTCACACATTTAATAAAAGTACCACTACCATTTACTGGTAATTTTAGAAATTACTCCTCAGAAGCATTGCAAGCTGTCTTGGTTTGTCAATCCTTTATAATTATTAAAACATGCTAACGTCCTGAATGTACATGGTCAGTAGCAATTCTAGTAATGCGAGACTGAGACGTTGTGGAGATGAAAGACACCACATTCATATTTAAACATTTCAAGTTGTCTGAATAACTTCCAGTAATACTTATATTTATCACCCAGAGCCACAAAACATCTCAACTGCAATCTACTCTAATCTCAGTATTTAAAACAGCATCTTTTAAATAAACACCGGTATTTAAATAAATCTTAGCAAATCTCCTTATATTGATTCTATTCCCAACTACGCTTTCATCACTGATGGGAGCAACCAAGTCTATGCTATAGCTAAGAGCCTTTCAGATTTAAGTTAAGCACCTCTTTACCTGGTAAATAACTTCAATTTTTCCTATCAGTAAACACTTGCTTAAAGCATTTATAAAACGGGATCCAACTCAAGCAGTGGGCTACAGTTTTTTAATTGCTTCATTCTTATTTCTGATTTAACCACGAACAGAAAGATGACCAGGTGTGGGTCTTTTGTAGCTGCTACACGAGGAGGAAAGTGAAGCTGTGACTGAATACAGTGAGTTAATAATACACTAGATTCTGAACAAGATACACACTACTGAAAAGATGAGTAACTAATGCACATCCACACGCTCGATCTCTAGAATTAGCCCCGTGAGAGTTTGCAACACGTATCACTGAAGACGCTGCTGTGAGAAAACACTGGTTATTCCTCTGCGATAACACCCTCTGTTTTGTGTACTTCTGCTCAGAGTATTTGTGGTATTTGTTTTTTAAAATACTATCTTCAGGTTTTTTCCCATGCAATATTTACAGCAGACCCACACTAATAAATGCAATCCATTACAGATGGCATGAAAAGTTAAAAAAAGGGGGGTGGGGGTGGTGGTGTGTGTATAAACTGGAATAAACCACACCGAAGAGACACTCGATTAGGTCCACTACAGCAGGGAAGCCCGAGACGCTGGCAGCTCATCCACCGTTCTCGCTCTGCCTTTTAAATCCAAGTCCACAGAGAAAACACGGTTTCTCTGAGGAGACCTCCAAGGCCACGCTTCCCCCCCGCCCCGCCGCCCTCCATCACCCATACCACGCGGGGACACAAAACTTTTCGCCCCCCGTCCCTACCCGTCCCAGCCGCGCCTCCGCGGCCACGGCCATGGCCAGGGCTGCCCGCGCCAGCCGCCGCCGCTCCCGCAGGGGCTCCGGCACCGACCGGGGCCGCGGGGGCTGTCCACAAACCCCCCGCGACCCCCAGGCGAAAGCCGGACGGGCGGGAGGCGAACCCGACGGCAGCCGGACCCCGGCCCGCCGCCGCCGCTGGGGCTGGGGGCGAGGAAGCCGCCCCGCGGCCGCCCCACGCGGGACGCGGCCGGGGGAGAGGCGCGGAGCCGCCGCCCGGTACTCACCGACTCGCTCGGAAACTTCCCCCAGGTTTCGGCGGGGCGGCGGCGGGCGCGGCCCCCCCCGGCGGGCGCCGGCACCATGGGAGCGCCTCAGCGAGCGGCCGCCGCGGCGGCGGCACCGCCGGGCATCGCGCTCCCTCCGCCCGGGGCCGGCCCCAACTTCTGAGGCGGCAGCGACCGACGGCGGCGAGGGAGGGCGGCCGGCCGCGGGGCTGAGCCCGCACCCCTCCCGCGGGGCGGGGCGGGACGGGGCGGGCGGGGAGGTCAGGCCGGGGCGGGGGGCGGCGGGGAGCGGAGCCCGCCCCCCTCCCCGCACACCCACCCCCGCTCCGCTCCCCCCGCCGGCGGCCGCGGCAGTAGCGGCGGCACTCACGTCGCTCGCCGCCGTCCCGCAGCCCCCTCCACGCCTGCCTTGCCCTGCCTTGCCCTGCCTGCCGGGGCGCGGGGCGCTCAGCGGCCGCGGCCGCCGCCGCCGCCTCTTCCTCCTCCTCCTCCTCCTCCTCCTCCTCCTCCTCCCATGGCCGCCGCGCCCCGCTCGGCAGCTGGCTGTCGGCCCGCCGCGGGGAGGAGGGGGTCAGGGAGCGGGGCCGCCGGCGCGCCGGGGGAACATGTCTGTCGGGGCGGGGCGGGGCGGGGGCGGCTCGGCGCGTCCCCGGGAGCGCGGCCGGCTGCCCGGCCGCCCCGCAGCCCCGGCCGGTGCCTGACGCTGTCACCGCGCCGCGGGGCTCCGTCTAGGGGAAGGCGGCGGCTACTGCAGCGCCTCTCCCTGCCCCCGCGGGGGAGAAGCGGCCTCCCGGGACGCCCGCTCCGCGCTGCGGGCGCGGGGGCTGCGCGGAGGGGCCACCCCGCTCCCCCGGAGCGGCCGCCGGAGCGGGGCGAGAGCCCGGGCTGCCGGCCCCGCCGTGTGCCGGTGAGGGCAGGGCTGGCGCCCGGGTTTGTTTTCAGGGAGGCGGTGAATTCTCCGATTTTGGGGAGGAGGGGGTGGCGGCGGGCCGCGCCTGCGGCTGCCGGGTAGCGGCGACGCGGTTTTGATGGGCTGAATGTGCCAGGAGGGGCGCGTTCCTCGGCCCGGCGCCCGGCAGAGCACGGGCAGGGCGAAGCGGTGCGGGCGCAGGCAGGAGCTACTGGAAAGGGGAGAACGACTGCTGGGACTTTTCTTACAATAACATAGGTTTCTCTTTTGAGAAGACAACTTAGGAAAGAAAACAGTCAAAATGAGCATACTGCCATCAGTTTATTTTATTGAGGCATCATTTACGTTGGCAAAACACCAGAGAGAGACCCGCATGTGCACAGGTGACTTCAGCAGTGACATACGGATCCTTAAGGCCCTTGTTGCCTCCCGCATCCCCATGCTGGCTCAGCATCTGGCTTCCTCATACGACGGAGGTGAGACAAGAGCCACGCAAGCCAGTGTTGCGGGAGTTCCGCGATCACTAGGTAAGCCAGAATGCAGAGCCCCCTCTGAAATGAACCCAGAACAGAAGAGAATTGTAGCTCACCCAGGTGCCCTGCTGCGGTTTGATGAACACGAATGCTGGTGCCACCGCATGGAAGTTGTTGGGTTACGGTGGCCGGGGACGGTGCAGTTCCTGGCACCTTTGGCTGCTCAGGTTGGCACTGCCCTTCCCTTGTTCTTGCACCAGGAGCTGTGCGACTGGGTGCTGCTTGGCTTCGGGGAGCTGGCATGCCTCAAAGACTGACCTGCAAACAGCAAGTGATCAGTCCTCAGCCAGGCTGGCTCTCCGGGCTGGCTCTCTGCCCACTCCCGTGAGTGCCAGACCAAAGGGGGGGTGGGTAAAAACATGTAGCTGGGGCAAGATGGGCCGTGACATGTGACCTCATCAATTTTTGATTGGCTTACGGGAATTGAAATCTGATGTGTCGATAACTATCTGCCAGAAGTGTCACTGAGGTTTTAAACTAAGTGCACAGATACATCTTTCTTATTCCTACACCAGAATAATCTCTTGCCTTTTCCTCATTTAAAAAATCATGGAAACAGAACTCTATATTCTTTCAACAGTGTCAAGCAACACCATAGCCTTTCCATTAATATACGTGCAAAGGATATTAAGTTTCAATTCCTACCACTGGTTAGGGGGATTCATACCCACATCTCCCGGGAGATGCATGTGCTGCCAAACTAGCGGTTGTTCCTCAAGCCTTTCATTCTTACCTGCTGCTACTAAATCTATGGCAAAGCATGATTAGCAACTCTTTGGGTCAGAAATTGCAACCACAGACTGATCTTAACTCTGTAGTTTTGTGGTTGAAGTACTGTGTTAGGAGAGGAAGACTTGTATTCCAGCTCCAGAGATATTTATGGTGCTTGTTTAATACAACATTCCCATAACATAATAAGATCTGAGATCTAGACTACAATATAGATAAACCAGGGAAAATACTTTACTGCTTCCTCATTATATGTACGAATAAGCATAGATAATAATAAATCATTAGTTTTATTATATATTTTGGATTTATACCTCCCTGCACTTTCTGTATACTAGGTAGTGTTTTCTACTTCTTCACAAGGCAGGTGGTTTTGTTTCATGGGGATTCATGGGGATTTGTCCCTGTACTCGGCATTGGTGAGGCCGCACCTCGAGTACTGTGTTCTGTTTTGGGCCCCTCCCTACAAGAAGGACATCGAGGTGCTGGAGCGTGTCCAGAGGAGGGCAATGAAGCTGGTGAAGGGTCTGGAGCACAAGTCTTATGAGGAGCGGCTGAGGGAGCTGGGGTTGTTTAGCCTGGAGAAGAGGAGGCTGAGGGGAGACCTTGTTGCTCTCTACAACTATCTGAAAGGAGGTTGTAGCAAGGTGGGGGTCGGTCTCTTCTCCCTAGTAACGAGTGATAGGATGAGAGGAAACGGCCTCAAGCTGCGCCAGGGGAGGTTTAGGTTGGATATTAGGAAAAACAACTTCACCGAGAGGGTGGTCAAGCATTGGACCAGGCTGCCCAGGGAAGTGGTTGAGTCTCCATCCCTGGAGGTATTTAAGGAACGGATAGATGTGGTGCTCGAAGACATGGTATAGATGGACTTGGCAGTGATAGGTTAACGGTTGGACTCGATGATCTTAAGGGTCTTTTCCAACCTTAACGATTCTATGATTCTATGATTCTATGAAATGGAGTTAACTCCAGCTGGTGGCTGGTCACAAGTGGTGTTCCCCAGGGCTCAGTACTGGGGCCAGTTCTGTTTAATATCTTTATCAATGATCTGGATGAGGGGATCGAGAGCACCCTCAGTAAGTTTGCAGATGACACTAAGTTGGGTGGGAGTGTTGATCTGCTGGAGGGTAGGAAGGCCCTACAGAGGGATCTGGACAAGCTGGATCGATGGGCCGAGGCCAGCTGTATGAGGTTTAACAAGGCCAAGTGCCGGGTCCTGCACTTCTGTCACAACAACCCCATGTAACGCTACAGGCTGGGAGAGGAGTGGCTGGAGAGCTGCCTGGCGGAAAAGGGCCTGGAGGTGTTGGTTGACAGCTGCCTGAACATGAGCCAGCAGTGTGCCCAGGTAGCCAAGAGGGCCAATGGCATCCTGGCTTGTATCAGGAATAGCGTGGCCAGCAGGACCAGGGAGGTGATAGTGCCCCTGTACTCGGCATTGGTGAGGCTGCACCTCGAGTACTGTGTTCAGTTTTGGTCCCCTCACTACAAGAAGGACATTTAGGTGCTGGAGTGTGTCCAGAGAAAAGCGACAAAGATGGTGAAGGGTCTAGAGCAAAAGACATGTGGATGTGGTGCTTAGGGACATGGTTTAGTGGTGGACTTGGCAGTGCTGGGTTAACGGCTGGGCTTGATGATCTTAAAGGTCTTTTCCAACCTAAACGATTCTATGATTCTATGATTAATGTCAAACACAGTTCACTGCCAACAAGACACAATTTAGGCAGAAGCAGCCAAAGTAATTTTCAGTCAGAAAGCTTGTAGGGGTGTGGATGGGGCTGGGAAGACAGGAGACTGGTAAGAGTGCAGGTAGGTGCTGGTTTGGGGTCCTGGTTTGGGATAGCAGGGGGCCTTTGGAGGGGTGAAGGTCATCAGTACACAGGTAGGAGGCAGACGAAAGTTTGTGAAATGGGTTCTCTGAAGTTGGAAAACAAGAGAATTTGATTATTTTTTTTTTAATAATTAGGACTTTTCCCGTAAATTAGATTTCGAGTCTCCACACTGTCTACAGCTAGTCCTGGAGCTCCAAAAGCACAAGGGTGTGTGTTATGTGTCTGTAGGATAAATATTTTTAATTTTCTTCATTGCTGCAATACAAGTAAATAGCATAATAAATGGTCAATGATGTCTTGGCTTCCCTCTTATTAAAAAAAGAAAAAAGAAAAAAGGAAAAAATCTGTCTTTTTTTTTTTTTTAATAACTGGTACACTCTGTTTTGTTGGAGGATTTGAGGGGATATTATAATACACTTACTCTGTGCTACTAGTCTGTGGTAGTATTTTAATCTTCAACAGAAATTAGCTCCAGAATATATGAGTTTGATATCTTATGAAGCATGAATCTTAAATTTAGCTCAGCAACAATACAGGAATTGATTATATTCTCTATACATCTGTTAGGAAACATCTACTTTTCAAACTATGTATAATTTCATGTATGGTTATTTACTTCCCTTTTTCGTTTCCGCTGTATTATCATGCTTCCAGATTCCCTCCAATCCCCTTAAAAAGCCTGGAAAAGCAAGTCTGGCTTGAATACACTCAGTAAAGATAGATACCTGAATTCTGACCATTTGTTCTGACATAATATCCAATAGTACCAACATCAGCTAATGTAAGTACTCTTTTCTCTGTACATGTGATTCCCACTTCAGTCCATTCCAAACAACGTATTGAAAGTCCTCTCCTTTCTGGGAGTGATGCTCTGGAACCAGGCACAGAAGATGAAATGATGGCTGAATCTGGTTTTGCTCTCTGTTTTTGTTAGTGTATAATGCAATGTTTATCAACAGCATGTCAAATAGGATTCCAACTGCTCAGTTCATAGTAGTTCTTCATCTGGAAGAGGTTCCTTCCCTTTAAAATGGCTACAGGTAGGGCGCATTATATTATGATTGGCAGTAATTTCTGCAAGACTAGCTGTGTCTGCCTCTTGTAAGCACTGGTTTATGTCTGTGCTTGTACAGCATAAAGGTAGCTGTATTGATAAAATCTGCCATAGGTGGAGTTACACCAATCAAACTCTGGTTGCTTTGTTTAGCAGAAAATAGTTTCCTATAGTCAGCAAAAGCTATGTTAATATATACATTCCTAGATAAATATAATGGGGTCCACATGCAGGGTCCATGCTTGAAAAAAAAGGGGTTTTGTGGCTGATAGAGTTTACACAGGATGGAAATAAAATTACTTTTTTGTTGCTTGGCATTTTGCCAATATAATATTGCAAAATGCACGATTAATTGATACTGCTCTATCTGCTGATCTTTTAGACGAGGCCTGAGACTCTTAGGTCTAGTCTGAGTAGTTTGAAATTCCAGTTTACGTGGGTATGAATGTGTTTCTCTTGAGTGAGGAACTACTTATATTACAAAAAACAGTTTTTTATTTCTCAAAATTGCATGAAAAACTGCAAGATACTGAAATTAAATCAAGACATTGTTCATATTCCATATTCTTACCTGCAGCTTAAATCTATGTTTTTACCTATTTTCTTTGCTTTATGTTTAACACAAGCATAGAATCACAGGCAAATTCAGCTTGAAAGGGACTTCAGGAGCTCCCTAGTCCAACCTCCTGCTCAATGCAGGGTCAGACCTTGTTGCTCAGGGCTTTACTCAGTTGGGTTTCAAAAACTTCCAGGAATGGAGACTGCACAACATCTTAGGGCAACCTGTTCCACTGCTGCACTGTCCTCATGGGGAAAAAGGTTTACTTTCTTCTCCAGTCTGAACTTCTTATTTCAGCTTATTCTTACTGTCTCTCCTGCCACCATGCACTGCTGTGGAGAGCCTAGCTCTGTCTCCTCAGTGACCTGCTTGTAGCAAGGGGAAAGCTGCTCTGAGGTGCCTCCAAAGCCTTCCCTTCTCCAGGCTGAAGCAGCCCCATCCCTCAGGCTCCCCTCTCAGGGCTGATGCTGCAGACCCTGAGCATCCTGGTGGCCCTCCACTGGGCTTGCTCCAGTTTGGCAATGTTTCTCTTGTAGGGAGGGGAGAAAAACTGGATGCAGTATGCAAGATGTCATCTCATGACTGCCAGGTGAAGGGGGTTAATCACTTCTCTTGATCTCCTAGCTGTGCTCCTGTTCACATAACCCATGATGCTGTTGGCCTTCACTGCTGGTGGGGCACATGGCAGCTTGCTGTCTGCCAAGTCTACCAGGTCATTCTCAGCAGGACTGCTCCCTGCGCAGTGAGTCCTCAGCTTGTATCACTGCATGGGCTTCTTTCTTCACTGGGCAGGATTTTGCATTTGTCCTGGCAGAATTTCACATGGTTCTCATCAGCCCATTCCTCCAGCCTGTCTGGGTCCCACTGGACGACAGACCTGCCCTTGAGCGTATTGACTGGTCCCTCCAGTTTGGTATTATCTGCAAACTTGATGAGAGTGCACATTATCTCCTCCAGGTCATTGATACAGATGTTAAACAGGAGAGGTACAAGTATCGATCCTGTGGTACTCCACTTGTTACTGGCCTCCAGGCACAGGGACTATGAATCCATATTTTTTCAGTAATATAATGTCTTTCTCCAGTTAATCTCCACTGATGTCATTTAGATGGTAATGAAAAAATGGAGTATGTACAAGGAACACATCAGTCTTTTAGAAATAAGAAGGAGAACAGTTCAGATAAATGTGTGTTTCCCCCTTATGTCATGACTTTAGAAAACTTAATGAAATAAAAAAAGTCCACTGGTGCTGTGTGAAATATAAGTGATAACCTCTATAGGGAGTAAATAAATCTTTTAAGCACATATTGTGTGTTCCATTAAAATTTCTGTTCATAGGATAAGAGCAAGTCAAATTCCGTGCAGTGGGTAGGTTATTGCCCCCTCTTTCCTCACTTTACCTTCTTAATGTTCTCTATTCATCTAAGATATAAGAATAGCTGAAAGAAGAGAAGCACTGTTTTAATCTAAACTTCTATCATAAATTTAATTGCAGAAAAAAGTACCATTTAGGTTATTTTGTTATGGCACACGATTGCTTGCCATGAAAAGAAACCACACTAATAAAATGCATATTCCAACCATGATCAGACTTGTACCGAGAGCTGAGAATGCACAGTGCTTGCCGTATGCAAAAATAAAAACAATGTTTAATAGCAGCTCTCCTCTCAGCCTCTGAATATGTGGAAAATTTTAGGCTGTGGGATGTCTGGGTTACTTCCTTTAAAGCTACAGAGCAAAGCTCCCCCGAATACTTTACACGAAAGCAGGATAATTACCTAACCAACAAATATCTGTGGAAACAGAGAATTTTCTTTAAGGAACTAATCTCCAAGGAATCAATATGAACATGCATGCAGGAGATGAAGGCACAGGCAAAGTGAGAAAGGAAGATGAAGGAACACCCTGCCAGAACCTACAGTCTCTTGCTCTCTCTGTTGTTTGTAAGACATCCATCGTGTCTTTATCTACAGCCAATATAAAACGAAAACCTATCAGACTGTGTAATTAATACATTGACTTTCTGGTTCTCTGGGAAAAGAAGTGACAATGGAGGTATTTTGCTTGCTTTGTTTCTGAAGAAGGGAGATGGAGGAGAGTAGAAGTGAAGGTTTTGCTTCAGCCGGTATATTCGGTGCCCTTTTTTCTCAGGCAAGGAATTTCAAACCTAGTGTCCTGGCCTGCTTGCAGCACTACACAGGCCGTCCTGCATCCTACAGGGACATTAGCCAGAAAAACTACTGCAAATGAGCAATGAAAAACATAAATTTTAAGATAACTAATGTGCAAGTGTCGCCCCGTGGATCTTAACTGAATCACATCCTCAGTCTTTTCAGTGCTTATTGAAGATTGTGAGCAGGCACATACTGCAAAACTGAAATCCAGAGCCTGAGACCACGTCCTACACCTATGTATCCACATTGTCCTCCATTTCCTTCTGCCAATAGCACAAGTTTAGCTGTCCACTGAAACTTCTGCCTAAAATGCTAGTGTCTACAAGGCTTTCTTGGATTGCCTTCCTGCACTTAGAGATTCCTAAATTCCATTATGTTAGACGCCTAACTGGTTCACGTTTCAAAGTATTTTACATTCTATTGCTCAGAGCATGCACTTGCTTTCTACCCACATTTCATGAGCATTTTCCTGCAACTTTTGCTACATGTTTCCCTTCTCCACCCCAAGTTCTCGTCTGTCAGATTTAGGTGGGAAAGAGATCACAGGAGCTAGAGCAGAGACTGTGTTTGATTATTTGGGTACTCAAATTCACTTTAAGCTAAAACACTAGTGTTACCATGCAAAAGACAACAGACAAGAATTTGACCAAGGTCACAGCATATAAAGCAGGAGATTTGAATTTCTTGGGCTAGTTGAAGAATGAAAACAAAACCACAGAGTAACTTTGTTTTTTGTTTTCATAAGTCTGCTAGTTCCAGAAACAGTAGCATCCTTTAATTTATGATTCAGCTTAAAGTCTATAATTGACAGGTCTTAAGTGTGTGTGACGGCAAGGGATTCAAGACAGGCAGGCTGACAGAATGCATGTTGTTGCCTTCTGTACATGACTGATATGCTTTCTATTGAGGATGACATTAACCTTTTTCTGAAGAGCTTGGTTTTTTACATCAACTCACCATTTTGAGAAAAACATAACATCAGTAGAGGAAAATCTTGTCTTAATATTATTTTGTTGGAGTATCATTCAAATGCTCTACAGAGGAGTGTCTTTCAAAGCAGTATATTGTTATATACATGGAAGTTCATAAGATGATGTGAGATAGCACTTTTTGACTCTCCCAAAGCACCATGTTCATTCATGTGCTTCCCAACCCTATTCTGTATCATGCATCTAATCAGGTGTAAAAATCAGACCCACCGGTCTGTAGTTCCCAGGTTTCCCTATTTCAGAGCCCTTTTTGCTGATGGGATGACACTGATAGTTCTCCCTTCGGAAATCTTAATTGAGCCATAACTACCTTGCAGTCAAAATGCAGATCTTTGAACCCTTTTGTTCTTGCTTGACAAGTCCTTCTTTCCTCCATGGGGTTCTCCCATGGACTTTCCGTTTCATTCATAGAAAAAGGTTTGGCTGTCCATCCACATGACCTAGTGTCCTTTGGCCCTCAACCACTGCCTGGGTGAAATTGCTGCACAAGATTATTTCAAACTCATTTAATCCTGCATGCTTGTACTTCGATGATTCTCAGGGCTCATAACAGTACTGAAAGACAGTGAGGGCAAAAATCAGCTGACAGAGAAATGACCTTAAGAGTCTTCCAGTTCGGGGAGTGTCCAGCCTTTCTGATTAATGGAGCTGCAGAACAATGTCTTACCTTGGACGGAAGCCACGTGATGCACACCATATGCCTTGGAGATGCCAAGAAGCAGGAGTCCTATGAACAACAATGTTCTTACAGGACTCCAGAGCTCCATCATGGGATGAGGGGAAAGCTGAATATAAAGGTGGGTTCCAGGAAAATAGATGACTTCACTCTGAACAGGACCTGTTGACTACTTCTTTTGATGGGTCGAGACTCAAAGTTAGCAGTAGCTCCCGTACCAGAACAGACCACCTGCTCATCATGGACATGCTTGATGTGTCATCATTTTGACATGGTAACCACATTTGAATTGCTGAGGAGCCAAATGCAGCTGAAACCTACAGGTTACCTACTCCTGACGTAGTTCATTCATGTGTCCCAGAGAAGGATTAACTGTCCCTACCTAATTCTTGGTATTTTCTTGACTAACTTTTCTAACAAGTCTCAGTGATAAAGACCTGTCTACCTACCAAAGTCACCTGTATCAGAAATTCACAAGTTTATTATTAGAATGTTTTCCTTAATTTTTAATTCCTTAACCCTTCTTCTTGCTACAATTTAAATTTCTGAATTCTTCTATCCATGGTGGAAACGGTGGTCATATTATTATCTTCTGTGTTTGAAAAGAATTGCCATCTACACTTCAGTCTTTTCTCTTTCTTAGGCCAAATAATCTCTATTTTTAAAATCTTTGCTCATAGATCACATTCTCTTTACCTCTAGTCACTTGCACTGTTTTCAGCTTTCTCCAGTTGGCCCATGTCTTTTCTGAAGTGTAGTGCCCCAAAGGGACTAAGTCCTCTACCCAAGGTTCTAGTAGTACAAAGAAAAGGAAGGCTTGAGGGCTCTACTGCTATTTATAGATCACAGCATATTCCTTGTGTCTTGCATTTGCAATAGATTGTTAGTTTTGATACACCTTCATCTTGTGACCTATTACCTCCAGGTACTTTTCTGAAAAATTAATTCTTAAAAAGTCATTCCCTGGCCTGTATTTTTTTATTTATTTATTTTATTATTCCCACCTAAATGCAGTATATCATCCCTGTTGCATTTAATCCATTTTTCATTCCACTACTGGAATTTCTCAAGATAATTCTGAATTCGAATTATGTCTTCCAACACATTTATGTTTGCATTTCTTTCCAACTTTGTCTCTTCTGCAAGTTTAATAAGACTGTTATCCAGATTGTTAATAAAAATGTTGAATAAAGTTCCCTGTAAACCCCTAATTTTGTGATATGACAGTAATAAAGTAAAGTAAATGGGTTTAAAAAGATAGGCATTAGCAAATTAGTTTTTATGCTATTGCTTGTTCTGCTACCTTTCAAGTGTTTGCAAATAGTTTGATCGATTCTAGATATTTCTTTTTTTCTGTGAGTTGAAATTAAATTGGTTATTTCCAATGTCTTCCTCTGCTCTCTCCCCTCTTCTTCTAAAAGGCAGCTGTTATTTTTGTCCTTTACCAGTCTTATGTCTCTTAGCCATCTTTCATGAATTCTCAAGTAATAGCTAATCTGACTAATTCACCTCATTCTTAAAATATCCCAGGCCATAGTCTATCTGGTCTGGCTGACTTGAGAACATTTCGTAACGCTCTCCTGTCCTATTTCTTCCCTGTTTTAGATTGAGTTCTTAACCCTTTGTCATGAATGTTAATTATGCTAGCCATGTGCCTGCAGCTGACATGCAAAAAAGGTTTTAAATACTCTGACCTTCTTGGGATCATCAGTTATGTCATCACCTTCCCCCCCTACTCCCCGAAATAGACAGAAAAAACAACGAACATTTTCCTTGCTCTTCCTTATTATTAATGCACATTAATTTTGAAGTGTTTTCTAGCTGTGTGTTGGTTTTGTACCCTGGTTTTCTGATTGGGTTTTATACATATATATTGTTAATTTATATGTTTTAGAATTTGATCTGATTTCCACTTTCCAGGTGGAACTTTGTGAGTTTGAGATAAATTTAAAGCTTCTGGCTTACCTGAACTCATCTCTCAGTACTTTTCCCTTCTGATATGGATAGCTCATATTTTCTGCCAGAACAACTTAATTACATTTTCCTTTGAATTTGTTGTTGACTTAAGTTGGTGGAAGTTTACCTGCTTCAAGTCCATGATTGTCTCCTTTTCCCCTATTTTCTTTCTTAGGATTGCAAACTCTATAATTTCATATTCACTGTCTGCAAGTTGCCTTTCATCGTCCTATTCTCAAACAACTATACTTCACTGGTTAGAACCACATCCCGAAGAGCCCGTCCTCTGTCTGTTTTTTCTACTGCACCAGAAATGGTGACCTATGCTTTTCAATTTAGAGCTTGCTAATTGATCTTTGTCCTGATGTTTTCCGTTCCTGACCATTCTTTGGACAGTTAAACTCTCTCGTGACTCTCTGGTCTGGTGCGTTAAATGATTTGTCATGTTATTCATAAAAAAAGGCTTCCACAGCAAATCTGTTCAGGTCACTTGATCTAACAACAGTCGTGTCCTCCTCTTCTTTCACTGTCACCCAGAGGCTTTCAAGTCCAACGTCCTCCCCTGTCTGGAGTTCAGGATCAGTGTAGAGCTATATCCTTTACTAGTAGATAGTCCTATTATGTGATTTATCATACTCATAAGTCTATGGCTTGCCAGCAAGGTCTTTTTTCTGGTCATATTATAGGTTTCCTTACTCCTTTTGTTGATTTCTTGCATTCCCTCATACTTTTAACTTGGCTTGTCGCAATCCTCTCCAATGTGCACAAATTTTCTTTTTTGAATTAAATTTGTTCAGATATGCTTTATGCACTTGAATTGGCCACAGACATACAGAGGGACACATTGTATATAAAATTAAATCTAAGCATGTCACTTTTTTCCTGTTCTTTCTCTTTGAAGATTTTTTTTTAAAGGATTTTTATAATATTGACCAAGTGAGCAGAAATAAGAGAAAGATCAAACATCTGAACAGGGAAAAGAAGTCTTTTATCAAACTTCTGTGCCAGTCCCATGTTTCTTTTGTCTGTGGTGGTGGAGTTGAATTGTGCTTCTATTTGTCACTGTTGACTTGAGCCCAGTGCACTTCAGACCAGCCCTGAAGTCATTTGCAAATGCAACGTTTAAATGGCTTCACACAATGGCAGTGACATTTACCTAGTGTGTTTTTTAATTTTATTTTTAATTGGACCAGCTGTAGCCCTGAAGTGGAACACCAGCAGATGTGTCCTTTTGCGTTCCCTCTGACCGTACTTGATAACATTCCATCTGTCCTGACACTTGTAAACAGACGCTTAGATACCCATCCAGCCAAAACCTCTGACACAGGTCACATCTAGAAATAGCTTGTATAGAAATAATCCCATAAAATATTTGACACAGGCAAGAAGAGGGCCCTGTAATGTTAAGAGACTTGTGCTACTTGCATGCATGCTGTTTAGCAAGAACACCACTAACCTTCACCCCAGCGATCCTGCTCATGACTTCACATGTGCTATATTATACACTCACTACACGACATGTTTACATGTACTTCCTCTAGTAAGAAACTCTCACACAACTGCTGTTTCCCATTTTTGTAAATTCAACCTTTTACATTTATAATTTTGAAGTAGTTTTCAGCTGTTACCCCTGGGGCAGACATAGCCCTGACATGACGAGGAGGCCAGCAGCCGGAGCCACGTCTCTGTCGCACACCGAGGGTTAAAGGTCTGTTTGCCTCTGCCTTCACTCCCAGATCAATCCATGCCTGGCCAAAGCCTCTGCACAGGAGAGCCACTGGAGTATTCCTGTTGGGTTCTTGAAGTTTAAATTAAAGTATGAAACAAGGCATTAACTTTCCAAAAGGCAGGGAAATGTAAGGGAATTTGTAATTCTGGAAACATATCACATGAAAAAGTATAGCTTCTGTTACTTGTGGAACACAGACACTTTCTGACACCCAGCGGAAGTGGAACCTCAATGCTGAGGTTTCATAGCTGCCTAAAGGACTGCGACTTCCAAGCCCCATCCATTTATCTGCAGTGAAGAGATTCAGGGTAACATACAGCTGGGTAGGATGGGCTGGGGCAGGCAGAACAAGGATTACGACAGTGAGATTACTGTCTTCGTATGTACATATTTCAGTGGTTCCGACAAAATATTGTCATGACTGTAAACCTACTCACATGTTGGGACTGACCCATATTTATTTTTTCCCCAGATCCGCCAATTCTAATGAAGTTTACAGAGACAGCAAAATTAGAAATGGAAGGGAAATTTTGAATAACTGCTGAAAAGTGAAACACAGACATCCACAACCTATAGGATCAGGTATATAGCCTACACACATCATGACAGCTGGGCGACATGAGATACAGGTATGGGCCACTGACTCCCAAGGGCTTGCTTACATGGGCAGAGAGGGAAGGATGATGTTCTTCAACACCTCCCCTGCAGTTTAGATACAGGGATCTAGTCCACTATTTCTAGCTACTGTGTCATATAAACATCTCAAACTCTCTCAAACTCCGTATTAAGCAACACAGGGTTGAGTTTGGGGCATCAGAACTCAGCTTCTCTAATGGTTATGAGTATTTGTCTCATTTCAGCTTAAAATATATTCATAGACTGCAAAAATCCTTTTCTTTGTGTGTCAAAATTGTCCTTCACCTGACATTACTCACCTCCTCCCCAGTGCTTTTCCTAGGTATATTGATAGTTACTTAATTGCTTACTTAATTCTGAGCTGTCACTTTGCTTTCATCAAGCTGCTTTTGTCCACTCAGGGAGAAGGCTGTCACAATGGTTGATTCTAGTAGGAGTGGAGATTCTAATAATCCTGCTGCTGAGCTGACCAAAAAGGAGAATTTCCAGTTTGATGGAAATACTTTTATTTTTCACTCCTTTTTGTTTGGTTTGGTTTGAACCAAAACCCAAATATTCTGAAATTTCCAGTGAACTGAATTTCTGAGAATGTCATTCAAAAACTTCCCACATGAACTTCAGTTGTCATCTTCTTGCTGCCCAAGGTCCCAAGCCTGCAGCTTCAGCTGGAGGGGGGAAATTCAGGTGCTTTCTCCCATATATTGGATCTGGCTGCCCTGGAGTCACAAAACCTAAACCTAGTGTAAGCAAAGTGCCTGGTTTCTAGGAGGCTCCCAGAAATTCAACCCTGCCTTGGGTTCTGCTGAGGCTCCTCAGAACCTACACAGTTCAGATCACACATTTCAGGGTTCAGTGCATTTTTTGTCTTATTAATACTGCCTATCTCCATACAAAATATCTTGTCTGATAAATCTTTCTGCACATGGTCCCTCCTTTAGAGCAAGCTACAGTCACTATAGTGCTGGATGGAGCTGGTGGTTGCTGGGGGAAGAGACGCCACTGCTGCTGGGGAAGAAGAGAAGCCATGCCACATGAGGAGCAGGACAGGCAATGCATTTGGAGGTCCTAACAGCAGTACATGCATATATGCACCCTGATTCCCTAAGCATTGGTGGCAAAGCCACATCTAGTCATCAGTTCTGCACTCCCTTTTTTATCTTGTACTAAATCCCATCTTCTCTATTTTAATACAAATATTTTCACTGTATTGCTAAAAAAAAAAAACAAAACAACAGGACCCAGCAATGAGCTCACACACTGGGCTCCAAATCACCACATCACTTAACACGGTCCTTGGCATAATTTTGACCTGAGTCAACAAGTCCTAAATAATGCCGGGGGGATAACACTTGCCGGAGACTGCTTCCAGTAGACAGTATGGAGATGCCTAGACCACCATGGCTGGCTCCTTGCTCTCACACAGTCCTCCAGCACTATCCCAGCAGCGTCTGAATCCCCAGGTATGCAGCACGGTACACATCAGGGGTATGCAACGCCTGCCCTCAGTTTCACGCTATGAAAACACTGGTCTGGCAGACTGAAACCTGAGCCTTCACACAGTTTTAGCCACTGCACAGAAATAATCATTATGCTATACCAGTGCTGGATGGGGGCCCAGAGGAAACCCATGGCCAAAAGCTATGTAGTGTGGGCATTGCCCATCTGTGACTGGTTCTGTTTCATTTAGTAATACAGATGTAGCCATGGTCATCTGCCTCCTTGGGCTGTCTCTAATTAATTTGCATAATTCAAAACTCAGTAGGGTGAAAACAAGGGGGTTTTTATTATACTCTATCCAAACACCTACCAGGTTTCTGTCTGTATAACCCAACCGAAAGCTTGCTTTGAGCCAATGCATTCAGCTTTTAAATGGTGCTTTGTGTAAACTTCTGAGACTTTTCCCCCCAGCTGGTGATCTCCAACCACAACCCCCCTGCCCCTGACCCAGACACAGCTTTTGGAGATCACAGTTCAGAAGTACACAGTAGGAATTAAAAATACTAGAGCAGCTGTCCTCATTGTCTCAATTGCTCCTTTCAGCTGCTGCATCCTACATCAAGCCTCACTTTCTGGAGTCTGTTCCATGTAAAACATTAACACTTATTCATATTAATATTCTTTCCAAACCTTTGCCAGCATTCTCAGATCCCACCTCTCTCCTTCCCCATTTTCAGCTGGACAACTCTGCTTCAGTTCAGCTTAATATTTTCTGGGAGGCTGTGGCTCCTTATTATCATTCCCAGCCCACTCTTGTAATTGAACTATAAATTTCAAAGATTTGCTGGAAAAAGAGTTGCTCATCTGGTCACTGAATTGATTATTTGTCTCTGCACCCATGATTGCAATAACTTGGACTCATGGGCTTTTCTGTTATCACACATCAGTTAACTCCTTTGCTATTGCATGGTGGGGGGAAGTCTCTTCCCATTCTCAAGATTTTTTTTTTTTGTAATTTTCTTAGAGATATGATTGAAAGATCTGTTTGAATAAGTACGTTAGAGGAAAGGAGACAGTGAAGATATTTGCCATAAACAAAGATTTAAGCCTATTCTGAATTGACTCTTTCATCTATATCATTAAAATAAAATCAGTGAATTCTTAATGCTAGGAGATAGATGGATACTGCTCTGAACTCTGCTGTTTAAAATATTTGCTGTTTTTTGTCTGCCTGTCTCAAATAATGGCCACACCACAGGGCCTGACCATTCACATATTCATGAGAGCTTTGCTGCTCACAGAAGCTGCAGCAAGAAATGCAGCACCTGAATTCAAGCAGAAGGGCCACTACATGAAGGTATAACACTGAGCACTGATACATTTACTTAATGAGATAAATAATTACAGGGCTCCTTGCTTGCCAACATTTGAGATCCCTTTCTACAGCCTACTGGGTCTGGTCTGAGAGCACCAACTCCAAGAATGGACTTGGTGTCTGACAACCAAAGCAGGGCTGGGAACTGTAGTGAGCTCTGATATCACAGGGCAATGGGACGAGAGGGAAAAGAAACAAATAAAAACTTTTGTGCCGGTCTCATCCGTGTGATATCTATCAAGTCTCCAAGTCAGTTTGGTCATGGATTATTCAAACAGAAGAGCTAAGTTTACAAATATACACAGCATTGTATATAGTAGAGTCTAATCCCCATCTGTCCCCATTGGGTGGTAATCATCACACTCTGTTTCCCAGCAAAATTAAGACCACGATTATTGTTACAAAAGTAAAAGTTGAGTCTAATAGCAACATTTGTTATTAAACTAAACAAAAAACAGATATTGCTGTTAAACTCTACTTTCATTAATAGCAGAATGAACCAATGAATGCTATTACAGTTTTGCTGCTTGTTTTCTCTTACTGTTTTATTCATAGACTTTTTGTTTTTGCTAAAATGGGAATGACAAACAGCTGCAGAGCATCCTGGGTCACAAACTGAAATGGCCTCTTTCAAGGCATGTGAAGCAGATAAAACGGCAGAACCAAGTCTAAATCAAAATTCAATGCTGGCAGGCTAAGCCTGAAGTATACTCACTTGCTCATTTTTTACCTAATTACATTTGATTACAACAGATGGGAATGACTTGATTCTTACTGATGCCACTAGAGTAAATGCACTGAATCACTTAGTCCTTTCTCCAGCTATAATAACCTGGATCATATTAATGTTGCTCAAAGAGAAGAGGGTCAGTTTGCCTCTCAATAAGGATGGTCACTTTTCCTCCATATTTCCTAGACTCTTTGCAGCATTCAGACATGCACCACTCATCATTTGTCCTGTAAGTGTTGAATCACTACACTCCAAAGCACAAATATGGTATGATCAGCATCTTTCTTCCAATTTTTGATATTAAGGTCTCATTTATCTTCTCTAGAGTAGGCTTCTGTTCCTTGTGCCTCTGAATGCTGCCAACTCAGTTCATGGTTAATACCTCTTCTCCCCTCCCCCGAATACTTAGATATCTGGAGACATTATGGAAGTCCCTCTGGACATTAGACTCAGAAATTTCGTTTGCTATGCTGATGTATCTCTTACTGCTTTTCAACTCCCTTTTAAAGAATCCAGCTATTCTTCTCCCCGTAATCTAGCCCGACAACACATTTTTTAATGTCTTCAGCTATTGAGAGAAATGCTTCCCTAATTTCTGCAAATATTAGCCATTTTTCAGTGTCCTGGCCATTTATAGGCAGCCAAGAGTGCAGAACAGCTGACTTCTATCTGTTAATGCAGAGTTTTTATTATAAACCAAACCTTCACCCTTGAGAAGGATGAGGCTCCCTTCTTCTAACTTCAAAGGCAGAACCCAATAAGTTTGTATTGAAAGTGAAATGCAGGTTGGAAGAACAGAAATGAAGTGCTGCTCTAACCATCACAGTACTCATTCTTTTCCTTACTCTATTTCGTAAGCATCAAAAATTGGCCCTACTGCTAGGGCTCAAGAAAATCAGTGGCTCAAAACTGGTTAAACAACAAGGTGTTTAGAGCAGTCATGTACCTGTAAGTGTTGGAAGCAGCAAGACTTGCTGAAGTTATGCCATGACCTGATAATCCTGCCTGCAGGGACAAAGGGGATGTTGGTCCTGTGTATCCCTTTCCGATAATCTGTGCTATTCCATAACATTCTGCTTATTTCTCAATAAGATAATGAGTCTCGTGTGTTGCAACTTCACCCCGGAGCTACTGAATTCATTGGGCTGGCAAGTGTAGTGTTTGCTGGAGTGATAAATACCAGCAGAGCTCCCAGGTCAGCAGAGTTTGTGGCATGACCTCCGATTATGATCTGGGCAGAGGCTGGGAGTAGCATGAGTGGAGCTCTGCCAGACTCTGCCTTGTGATCAAGGCAACTGGAGGTCATTTAAAGGAGGGCCTTGTCCCTCCAACTAGCCACTTGTTGATTATCACCTTATTTTTCCCTACTAGAAGCTATTCCACATGATTGTCCTGCAGTATCTATGACATTTACTGTGAGGGATGGTGAATACAGTGGTTTCCCCTGGTGAAGCACAAGGCCTCAGAACCGGTGGCTGTTTAACCTTAACAAACTTAATGTTTACATTTGGTTCTACCAGCTTGGGTGATTCAGTTGATCCTTCCTCCTTTCCCAAGGGTGAGGTAACACAGGAGGTGTGTCCTATCACACTCATGCCCCACATCACCACTAACAGCATTTTGCTGTGGCCAGTTATATTTCATCAGAGTCTGAACTCTAGGAGAAGTTTCACTGTAGGAATGCTGTTATTCAGAGCCCCATTGCTCTGCCAGTGCAGAGCAGTCTATCATCCCAGACCAGATAGGTCTTTGAATCCCCCCATGGTCAGGAGAAGCCCTAGATCAATATTCAGGAAGTGAAGCAGAATGTGCAATGGAAATGAACACAAGGGTCCATAACACAGATCTTATGCTCAGCTTGAAGAAAAAAGAAATGAACAAGGCAGAACCCACAACTCACCAAAAAAAAAGCCTACACCCGCATAAAAGTGAGGCATAAATGTCTTTCTGATGGTAGTTTTGGTATAAGATCACTCATCACTAACAAAATTATAGACAAAACCCTTTTCTTCTGTGTCCAGAGAGAAATGCCGTGAGGTACAAAGAACTTGGGATGTGGAGGAGGTGTTAATGGGTGACTTGCTTTGATTAAGTCAGCCTGTGAGCTTTGAGCACTTATTTCTTAGGCAATCTTCAAAGATGACATTCCCTCCAGTTTCCTCTGAGAGTCAGGCTGTTAACACTGGGATGTACTTGTCTTTGTAGTGAAGAGCTGTTGTTTGCTCTACAGCGATGCTTGCTTTCTACTCAGTTTACTTATTACCGTAAACCCTCATTAGTGCCTGTGATCAGTTGGCACCGCCATTCATTTTCCCTTTTAGTGTTCTTGCTTGAATTCATCTCCCTTTGAGAGCTCTGCTCATCTCTGAGCACAAATATGCTCTCAGTTCTTCTCTGGCTGAAGGAAGTAATTACTGTCCTTACACCCTCTGTATCTTCAGTCATCACAAATGCCTAAGGAAATTTTAGAAGCACAGGCCAAGCCAAACTCCATTTCCTATCCTGACACGGTAAGTTTTCTGACCGTTTTTGTTGCGAAGCCTCTGTAACATGGTCTGTCTCCAGCACTGACACAGCTGTAGTGTCAAAGTGCAAATGCCTTACATTCTTCAATGCATTTATCCTCAGAATACATTTCTGATACAGCAAAGTGCTTTATCCCTGCTTGTAGATGGGAATTGAGGCCTCCAGAGGATGAGTCTTAAAAAGGTTCACCCTGTGGACACATTCGTCTATCCCTGCTGCCTTTGAAGAGACCCTTGGTAACCGCAGAAACTAGAACATCTAAACATGAGTTAGATCCTGTCCCAAATCTCTCACTGAAAGACACAGAGGAAGTAGTTAGTGATTCAGGTAATTGGACAGGAGTATTTTGCAGCCCAAGATATTACTGAAGGTGTTGGGTAATTTTTCCTATTAGTATTTCCACCTTCTCTTTCAGAGGAAGAAAAAAAAAAAAAGTACTTGGTTTCAAGAGGCAGCTGACATATTTTGTACTCTGAAGAAAGACTTCTTTTCCCTTGCATGTATTGGTAAAAGGCCAAGAAGGTGCAGCTCATTCGAAAAGAAGTTAGAAGGACGATCAGTTCGTCATCTGAGAAAGGACAAAAAGGGAGGATTGTGACTTCACTGAGTTGTTTTCTTTTATAATTGGTTGGGCTCCAAACAAACAAGAAGCACTCGGCAATGAGGGACAGTTACTCCCACTGCACTGTCATTATAAATCAATGACTAACTGGAAATGGACAAATAAATACACAGACAAAATTTCTAAAGACAAGCTGACCCTAAAACAGCAGCTGAGGACTATATGTTAAAATCACAGGCAACCTCCAGTGCACCTTGAAAACCAATTGCTTAACATTTGTCATCAACAAGACACGATATTTGCCATTCAAATTGTACCACACCAAGAATAGTCCATAACCTGGTTTTGGGTACAGCAGTAATTTTCAAGATTTAACCATTTTTTTTCCATTCTGAGGGGAATTTCGAGAAAAGAGGCAAGGCAAACATTCCTGGGCTGCAGCCTGAGGACTTGGCACAGGCACACCAGCGTCACGGTGCCACATCACCATTGAAAACTATCACTGTAGTCATTTCCAAGGCAGCAATAGCATCAGTCTCATTACTGGACCCTAGTAATCCTTACTGATGAAAAAGAGATAGCAAAACTGGTTTATTTCCAATCATGAGATCAAGATGGGGCAAACTGATATTTTTTGACAGTTGTCAGATTCTAGACATTTCCTGTTGCAAATACCATCAATCAAAAATACAGTGGTACAATAACATTTCTCCTTTATGTTGGAGAACATGCCCATGTTGGACACTGCTACCCAGATGAACAGTAAAGTTCAGAGCACAAAATACAACTACCTTTAATTCAATGAATTCAATAAGCAAGCTTGTAAGTTCTCATCTGGAAGAGACAGAAAGTTGTATGCAAGAGAAAGCACTTCACTGACTGTTGCAATGTTTGGCATTTGGGATTTTATTGGATGGCACATACATGAAAAGTCTTTATAACTGGTTAAAAATATTACAGAGATTGTTTAGCTTATTTTAAGACATCAATCCCAAGGGCCTTTGATGGGAAAAAAACAAAAACCAACCAACCAAAAAAACCAAAACCAAACAACAAATAGAAAAACCAAACCACACTCTGGAGAAGTTAAAAGTTCATTCCAAGTCAGACTCAGATGTCGTGTATACTGAAACAGCAGGGAAAAAAATTAAACTGATCCTGTGAATTGAAGCTTCTGCAGTTTTGAATGTCTAGTCTTGCAAGTCAGTGAAATTAATTTTCAGTAATCAACTACTGGATTAATATAGCAATAATCTCATAAATTTCTGATAAATGACCTTTAAATTGTGGGGGGGAAAAAATCTGTTCAGTAGTATGCTTGCAACCTGTTGCAAGAGAGATTCTACTTGAAGGTGATCCTTACTACAAATTTCAAGGGGTCCAATTTTTTTTTTGCAGAGGAAGGGCAGGGGGCACATCAGCCTTGTTATCTTCCTAGTGAGGGGAAAATAAACAAATTTTCTCCTGTTAATATTCCTTGACAGTAAGAGGCCTGGTAAGAGAAAACTTTTATTCCTGTGTCATTCTTTCATCATTTCATCCTGGCCTCAATCTGTCTGTGCACCCTTCCACTGTTTCTTGTTCAAAATACACATGCTCCAGTTAGCCTACAACCTATATTACCAATTGTCATTGTTCATCCTGGCTCTTGGTGCTCCTATCCATCTATGTGTCTTCCCCCTTCAACACCATAACCTCCAGACTTCCCATCTCCCTTCAGTCTGGTTCCCACTACCTCCAACTCCCTCCCCCATTCACGAAGCCTCCTCATTCCCTGAAATCCCTGTATCTACAGCTCAAACTGTCTTCTTAGGGTCTGGGTTCCTGGTACTCTCAGGTTCAATTTTAAAATATGCCTCCTGCCCCCCAAGACAAACACAACATTGCAAGAACAGAAACGTCTTCTGCCTTAGGGACACCAGGCAGTGAGTGTTTGCTGTTGCTCTCACATACAAATCTAGATCTAGCTGCTTCTGAAACTGGAAAAGCAATGCAAAAATGCAATGTAAAAGCATATACATGAGATTTGAAATGCACTCACAGATGCCCACATTCAGTGACTTATCTCCCCTTATACTGATCCTTCTGGGGATACTTGAGTGGAAGTCAGATGCTACAAGAGCATGTACAGACACACATATTCATTACCACCAGATTTACATGCTGTAAGGCAAGAACTCCCTTCCATGATCTCGAGCTAAAGCAGATTTTATCCTGTGGGAATTTCCATAGACTTTGTCAACACTGTTGAGGTGGCAGGAGGGAGATAAGCTACACCTTGTAACAATGATATTATAGCAAGGATTTAATCACAAACAAAGAGATGAACAGTTGTTCCTGATGCTGACTTTTGGTGTCTTCACACACAGTCTCTAAAAAGTGCTCACTAAATATGCTGTTCATTTTAATCACTTTCAATCCGGACCAACATTACTACTGCCGCCCTATTGTTTCTTTATTTTATTTCAGAATTTCATTCACCCCCACCCCCCACCCCCTACCCCCCTGTGGTAGCTGTCTGGTTGGGTATCCAAGCACGGCACATTTGCCATTAATCACATCCATAGTACTCTGCTTTGAGGATCAATTTATATAAATAATGATTGAGTGAACCAGAAGAACTTCTATAGGGGCGATACGAAACATCCCCATAAAAAGCCATGAAGTAGAATTGCAAAAGGGTTACTTAACCCTTTCATCAGAAAGAGAACTGCCTCCCTGTCAGATTAATTCAGCTTAATTTAGTAGGCGTTATGCAGTTACTTCAAAACACCTCAGACTTTTTCATGTATATTTCACTAACTAGTTTCCAGGCTGCAAGATAAGATCCAACCCCTGCCAGTCATAAAACCTTTACACTGATTTCAGCGGGGTTGGATCCAGCCACAAAACCATGCAGCCAGGAAAGCACTTACAAATGCAGGGGAAAGTACTACATCAAATACAGCTCAGACTAATGCTACATCCTGCAACCACACAGATCTTCTCCAAGAAGAAATGCAAAGAGAAGAACCTTCTGTGCAAATCCTGTGCAATAAGCGACCAAATGCAGCATTGAAGGTGTTGAACTCAACTTTAGGTCTTGTTATGAAAGATGAATTGGAAGTTTATGGCTGCCTAGGCAGTAGCAATCATAACCTGGTTGTGTTCATTAACACTTACAAGAAGCCAGTACAACTCTGTCAGTGCCTTCTGAAAGCTTAAGGAACTGTGCTTTAAGTCTCCCTCTCAGAAACCTGGGAAATAAGGCACAAAGCAGTAAGGGGTTCCTCTACAGGTCAAAGTGGTTTGAACAAACATAATTTTAATAAGATGATAAAGAAACACAAAAAAACTATAAACCAGTATGAAATAAAAAATAAATCTACATAGTAAATTAGCAGCAGGCAAGATTACTAACCTTCTCACAGGTCCTGGGCAGCAGTCCAAATTTAGAGTAACTTCCTTATCCTAGCTAAGAAGTATCTGAAATAACCCCTGAAGTATGTGGCACTCCAGAGAATATATTGCTGGGTAAAAGGCAGCTTTTGTTATTTGTACTGCTGCTCTTCAGCTCCACCACTGCTCTTGCTGCCTCACTACCCACATCTGTCATCATTACTACAGCACTTCCCCAGCTATTGTTGATCTTCAACACATGAGCTGTTCTAAGCCATCCAAGACACTACCTCAGTGCTTCACTCTTCTAGAGAGTACAAACTTGCTCTTTACTTGAAAAAGGGACAGTATTGACCATGATTTTTTCTTGTCTCAAGCTCTTTCACCCTACCATTGCTGGCTGCAGCTGCAGTTAGGGTCACATTTGCCTGTGGGAATATTTGTCAAAGATTTTGTTTCTGTAAGTTTCCAGACATAAGTTGCAGTCCTGCAGTCACTTCAACTTCATCATTTATTCTTTCTCTAATAAAAGTGTCCTAAGTTATTGCACATCTGGCACGTAACTGATGTCTGGTGTAGCCATTTATTTCCCTCTTTGTTAACAGATGCTGAGAGAGGACTCTTTTCTGTCCACCAGGTCCCTGCCCATACTGAGTACTTTGGTAGCAGTGAAGTATCGCTACCTTTGTTTGCTTTGAACTGAAGAACAGCTCTAGAGAGAACAGTGAGTTGAAATTTTCTTTCATCATTCCATTTTTCTCTAACCTTAACTTTCAGGTAATTATGTCTGAAGTAATTTTCTGGGTAATAGAATACAAGGTCATAGTGTGATTTGAATCCCCTTCTGCTAGACACATATACCATCTACTTTCAACTACTTTGATTGCTTGATATACAACATCTACATTCGAGCCTGAATTCTCTGTAACAGACTGCAGAGAAATGGAGGCATCTTTGGATGGTGATTCTTAGCACGTAAATTAGACACCTACGTTCAGATTATGTAGCCACACCTTCTGTAGAGTAATCTACAGATCAAAGAGAAAGGGGTGCCGAAGTGCCCTGCATGAAGGACGTATAGCTAGCTACTCAGAGAGAATGTGGTGCAAAGCACCACCACTGTCTCCACCAGGAAACAAATAGGCTTTATTAACTCTAGTTTAATGACAATTCACCTTGACCTTGTCTGCCTTGCACAGAGCAACTACAATGCACTTCTGTACTATCTCTGGTGCTCTGGGAGGGTTTGTTGCCTCCAGCATACCATGACACAGTGAAATGCAAGTGCTAGCATGGGCCCAGGTACTGCATTCAAGAATGCATTTCCTAGAAGCCTGAAGGTGCTAACACTCAGGTACAATAAGTAGGAGCATGGAATGAGTCTTCAGAGGAAAAAGGACATGGAAGCTGATGTTCTCTACAGAAGCCGGTCCTGTCCCTTGTGATCAAATTCGGCATCAGCCGTGGCATACCCGGGCTGCCATCCAATGAAGTGCACTTGCATTGCTCTCCTAGCTTCCTAGATTTGCTGGACTCAACATTGTAAGCAGCCCAGCCTGGTCCAGGTATTCATACAGGATTGCATTGAACCTAAAAAGCTTTTGGGACTCAGGAGTGTTGGGCAGGGAAGGGTGAAGTGGGGTGTATCTCCACACTACACTTCCCAGCAGTCCTGGTCTTCAAAATGAGATTGGGAGGCACCTGAACGGGTTTGCTGGAAACCAGATTGCATCTCCCAGGGTTTTTTGGTTCTGTTTTTTTGCTGCATGACAGTGATGACACTGGTCCTGGAAGTGAACTGGTGTGAGACACAGTGGAACTGTGCTCATACCAGACCTGAACAGTCTTTCCGTATGCCACACAAATAATCTACAATCCATGTAACTAATAGCTGACTGTTGTCAGAAACACAGATTCTAGAGGAGTGTTCCAGCTAACATAAAAAACCAAGCCATGACAGCAGACGGAGTATTAACAAAAAATCACTCAAGTAAAAAAAAAAAACACTGCAAAACCCCCAACCAGGGAAAAAACCTAAAATACTGTCATTGTCAAAAGTAAAAAGTAAAAAGAATCATTTAATGAATCTTCAAAGGAAAAAGGTTTTGAAAAGTAAAGTTCTTTACCTGTCAGACCTGTCCCATAAGAAAACAATTTCATTTATAATCAAACATTTATAATCTTTTTATAATCAAGTGCATTTTCTGTGGAGGTGATATCTTCCACAGCTTAGATGCAATGTAATTATTCCTGTAATAGAAAATGCAAATTTTCTGACTCTTCACATTTGTTTAGTGCAGAAAAAATCAAATATGTTTGTTGACTTTTGTTCACATAATAAGTAAATAGATGTTAATCAGAGCTGCTCTCCAGAGTTTTCTGGGAGTCTTCTTGGTGTTACACACGAGGAGACTGACATACTGACATTTACTGGGGCACATATGTAAAGAATTCAACTTAACCGGCACACCCTGTCCCTTGGAAGGGATTGCACTACTATTTTCACTGTGAAGCTCATGTATATATAAAAGAAAGAACCATGTGCATTATTTCAAAGGATGAGGTTAACAATAAGAATTTAAACAGATAGCTATAAACTTAGTAAAGTGAGGATTAGTGCAGACTGTGGTGCAAGTTGATTCCAGACTGCAGCTTTGTGGATTTTCATTTTATACTAAGCAAATAACCACACCGGACCGCTAATGGTATGTTCCCTGTTTTCTGGGTCCCCAGCCCAAGACAGCCAGAGTCTGATTTCATAGATGCTGAAAAGTCAGGACAGCTGAAGCCAGCAGAAGCTGTGAGTGACTGGTAGCTATAGGACAGGTCTTGAGCATCTCAGTTGAAGTACACAGGTAATAAAGCACTCAGTTTAGAGGTTGCTTCTGTAAATACTGGGATAAATATTTATGAAGTTCACAAAATACCATGTCAGGGAGCTGAGGCCAGCTCATCTGTGTTTCTGGGCTACTCAGATCCTATGGTAACAAGTGTCAGAGAGAAACTTAGAGATAAAAGAACTAATATCATTGTGGATACAAGGTTCAGATTGCGTGCAATAAGCAAGGCAAAGTCACATGCTGAGTGAGGGGAACGAAACTTTCCATTCACAACACAGAAGTACCTTTTTTGAGGGAATAGGTAGCTTGCTTTCTATCACATAAGAAGAAGGTTCAAGTGGCTTCCTCTGAGCATCAAAGTGACTTGTTCAGGTGAATAACAATGGTGCTTGTGCTTTGCCAAATCCCATTCTGTATCATTATACTGCAAGCACTGTGCATACAGACAGACTTCATTTTGGTATTTCTGCTGGTTCCTAACTTTTAAAATTCAGAGTAGTAAATTCAGAGAAAATAATCCATATTATCAAGAAATAAGATAGCTGGACCCTTACATGCAGTCTCTTATCCGAAAATGCTGTAGAGAGAACACAGATTGCCTAATCTACATATTAAGTGTTAACTAATATAACCATTTCAATTATTTGTTAATTATATTTCTATGTAATTTATATACAGCATGTAGTATATCTAATATGCACTATATCATATATTAAACATTTAATATTATCTTGATTGTTATAGAAATGCATTGTTATTATTTATAGTTATAATGGAATATAAAATAGTAATTAATATGTTCCTATTTCCTTAATAACATCTTGCTCCTGGAATACACACTTTACAGCACTGGAGATGTTTATGTTTGATTCAAATGACTGTTCTGCTTATACCAATGATTACTTGAGGGCATTAAAAGGACCTTCTTTTAAAGACACAAAAGATATCCATAAGGTTATTAGTGATAAAAAAGAAATTGTGACAAAGAGAAAAGCTCATCCTGTGAGATCTGAAAGACACACAGATTTGGATGCAACTAGCAAGAGAAAAGTAATGGTGTTACAGAGACCAAAGAGTATGTAGACCAAGACTATCAGACTATTTCTAGACCATTCGGATATGAAGTAGATAGATAGATATACTAAAATTGGTTCACCTTGTCTACAGTACTGTATTACTTCAGTGAGAGCATATTTTACTAGCGTGGGGGACAAAAAGAGTTTTTGTTGTACATACAACTAGATGAAAATGCTAAAAGAGAAAGTGATTTACCACTGAAGGCTCTTTGGAAAACGTTGCCCATACACATACGCGCAGCATGGGCATGCCTGTTTACAGCCATTTGATCTGGAATCATCCTAGCCTTGTTAGGACCCAGAGGCTGCTTGTCCAGGTCCTTTCTTGCTCTCCAGCCTTCTCTTTGAACTTAATCTACATAATTGTCCATTGCAACTCATACAGGATTCAGCTGCCAAGGCTTTCAGAAGAAGGTTTGTTCACAAGCATAGTTCTTATCAGATACATGGTGGTTTCACACTCAGTAATTCTGTTAATCTGGACAGTCACTGCCCATTTACACCTAACGCACAAATCTTGTCCAAACATTGAAGTCTTTATGATGAAGCTGAATTCTGTCCTTGTGCTGTCCAAACAAGTTTATATCTGAATATACAGCAACTATGTGCCTGTAGCCATGGAAACTGTTAGTCCCAGATCTTATTTTGAATGTACAATATTTCTGAAGAAAATACAATTAGAATTGGAAACTGGAAGAGGGAATTTCAGGAAAGAGATGAATAAAAAAGAAGTGTACTTCAGCTTCAAAGACTAAGTTTAAAACTTTTTTCCAGTTATTCAAAATTTAGAAGAAAATTCAGCCTATGTATGCCAGTTATACTACTGTTACGATTATCAAAGTAACATTACTGATTATAGTGTATGATGAAAATTTTTCATTGATCATTTTGTTGGTTTGGGTTTTTTTTTGTAGCATGCATAACAGAAAGGACTTGTGGTTTTTTTCTCAAAAATATTTTGAGACAACTTCAAAGATGACATGCTGGCATATCAGTGGCACCAAACTGCACCGCCCAGATGACTGGGATTTTTGACACAGGAGCACATTTTTCTCATAAGAGTTTGCAGATGCTTGAGTGGTACTTATACTCATGTAATAATATTAGTGCAAGATCAGCTGTGGCATGTGTGTATTTCTCCACTACAAATACTTTCTATTCAGTTGCAGCCATAAATATAGCCATAACAGTTCTCAAGGCAGTGGAACAACTGCAGTGCTAATTAAAATAGGGATCCTGAAGGATTCTTGCAATCAATAGAAAAGATTGCTACAGTCTGTTATTTAAACTTACACTTGTCAATCCTTTGACTTTACTCCAGCTACATGGCAAAATATTTGACTTCTGACAAATTAATATTTTGACATGCTATTGGAAGAAGTAAATTTTCAAGCTGATAGCAGGACAAAAGACTTGGTGTACTGCTAAGCAATGGCATCCCTAGGATTTTATGAATACATTAGAATGCACAGCTTGGCATCTCTCCTTTCTATCATCTTGATGACAACAGTATTGCAGAAAAGTCTTCTTGTCTAACAGCTTAAACGACCACAAACAATAAAACAAGCCCTGGGTGATAGTCATTATCACTATCTTCTCTGCATAACCTGCATTGTGCACAGCATAGCTTTGTGCAGTAAACAATTGGCATGTTTCAGACATAAGAAATACTACAGAGATCAGCAAAGTAATTTTTTGCACACGGAAGTATTATATAAGCACAGGCTACTCCAAAACTCTTTTCTGTGCTAACATCAGTGGGAATTGCATATAATCTTGGAAGACAGAATTTGTTCTAATGTGTGGTGCAGTGACTCGGTGATTCTTTTGGAGATACACGTGTTTGACTCACTGTCATGTGTGATATGGTTGCTGCTGTACAATGCTTACAAGGGTCTGACTCATTGCAGGCTCAACAGGAGAGCTGCCCGTAGGACAATTACTACTGCTAGTGAGATTAAGCACAAGATTTTGTTTTCCTCCTGGCTGGAAATTTTATATCCTCTAAAATCTCAGTAGAGAAAATGTAAAAGTCAAGCTGTGGTTAGCATTGTAATACTACTCAGTAGAAACAGATTAAAGAAATAAGGCAGAATAAAACCTAGGGCTTAGCCCTGCATATCAGTTTATGCCTGTGTACTCCCCAGTCTTACAGGAAGCCTTTTGGCTGTTAGCAAAGGGTGAGAGTTCAACTCCCCAGCGAGGTGGAGGCTTCATAAAGAGTTTATCAGAATAGTCCATCACTGCTGTGAAACACTAACATAGCTAATGGACTGACAAAATACATTTGTGCTATTTCGATAGATGCCCTTTGCTATGGTGTATGGACTTCCCTCTTGAAGGCAGAGGGTAGCTGTCTTGTGGCCGTGTAGGTGGAAGGGGGCTGATACAACTTCTTAGCTCTGGGGAGTATAAATTCTTTCATAGACTCCAAAAGAAGTGCTTTGTCAAACATGTAGTCAGCACTATAACGTGAGCACGAACATATTTTTTTAACAACTCTTTTAGGAACAATAAATGCTGATGAAGCTGCAGAATAAAATGCAATTCTCCATTATTGTGCTATTTTAAAAATTCATCTCAAGGTCCTTCACAGATGCTAAAAATCCACACTGCACGTCAGAAAAAGGTGGGTTTTTTAAAGTACTTAAGATAATGTATTGTTTGGACGTATTTTGAAGCTGTCTTGTAGATTTTATCTTTCCAAAAGTTTGAAACATTAATATCTGTTTGTGTTTCTATAATATGTATGTTCATATATGTGTATGTTAGGAATAAAGTTCAAAGAAATTTTCAGTTATTCCAAGGGGCATAATTTCCTTTTACTGTGGATACTGCTTGAATCATTCATGTTATTTTGAGCTATAGCTTACCTAAGGAGAATAGGCATCCTGGATCCTTGTATATTTTTTTTCTTGTATATCCCTTCTCAGCTACCAGCTACACAGCAACACTGGAGCCAATTACTCCAGTTACCTGAGATAACAAGATTAAGATTTGCATATTCATACTCTTGGGAAGAAGGGAGGTCAGAAAGATGACAAGTGTTGCTTGTTATGAGAACAGGTAACATTTAAACTAATTACAACATTGTGCACAAATACAAATGAACTAAGCCACTGTTCTGAGTGAAAGCTTCAATTGCAGCTGCAGAGACTTTTGCATTAGAAAAAATAAATAAGAAAACATGAATTTATGTTGCTGGCATACATGTGTCTTATGTTTAAAATTGTAGAAGGTATATAGAGATGAGATAGACCCTGTTCTTTGCTTTTTTAAAATTTACATTTAAAGAATTACCATGGAACAAATCACATTTCATATATAAAACCAAGAGAGTATTTTCCCTAGAACACAACATGTTCCAGCAATGTGACCATTGGAGCAAGGCAGCAGCTCCCGTTGTGAAACATAGCCATGCGATAGTCTGAATTTCCTTCTCTGAACTCTGAGATAATCCTAAACCTTTCTCAGCATAATAATTCATATTACAGCTCCATCCCATTCTGACCGTGTGCTCAAGCACCTACCTAAACAAGTTGAAGCCCCCAAATATTAAACACTCTAACCCATTTGGGACTGGGAAATGTTTTTCAAAGGTAGCAAAATTACCTAGCAAGGTGGTCCTGAAACACTGCAACTGCTACAGTTGATCCTGCATGACAGTGTAAGCTTAGGAAAGTATCACAGGGAAACCTCAGGCATCTTATGGTGTCTCTCCACTGGATCAGAGGAAAGCTGGAGCAAGCCCCAGGGATGCTGGAGAGGCGGAGCCACGACCAAACAGTATCCTAAATTCTTTGGTCATGCAAACTGCTTCTGGCTATCCTTGAACAGGAATAAGAGAAGAGCCAGGCAAGGGAGGCATAACTGAAGAAAACGCCTCCAGGTGTGTTTTATAGGCATCTGTCTCCAAGCAACAGAGATAGCCGTGTAAACTCTAATCAGTTTATTTGTAGAAGCTCAAAACCAGAAAGTGCCTGTCTTGAGGACTAACAGAACAGTAGAAAAATACCTTAGGACAATGAAAAATGCTAGGCTAGCATTTACATTAATCAGTAGAGCCCTTGGATGTGCTTGCCTTGCTACTCATACAGGTCAGAGTAAAATGGAAATGGGAATGCTCCCTGTTGAGGCACACAGAGGGATATCAGATGTTCATTTATTTCAGTTTTGTGTGTCAGGAGGGGTCCATGACACTCAAATGAGAGTTGCTTTCGTGGCAGTAATGCAGTGATTTTTTAAGTGTACGCCTTGTAGCCTATCAACTACATTTACATGTAATAATAAAAGACATTATATAGATAACTCTAAGCAAAGAGGAATTAGTCATAAAAAAAATATGAGACTGCAAGTTTCAGGTAATGTGTGAGTCACCTCTAGAGAGCTTTTTGACTCCTAAAAATGTATCTCACATTGTGGTTTTGTAAATAATGGTAGCAAGCTCCTCAGCTGTTGGTAGGCATGTATAGGCAGGGGTGCAAGGGGGGGCCACTATGCTTGGCTTATATGCATGTAAGACCCCAGAACTGGGTTAGGTAGGCAGATCCTCTTTTTGACCTAACGTGTCTGTTCTGCTGTTTTTCCTGGAAGATTTAGGAAGGCTGCCACAAAGAAACTCCATGCAGCTCATAAGATGCCAGGTTCCTTGATGTTTTGAACCGGAGTTGGTGTTACCGCATAGGAACAGGTCAAGTCACCAGGTGGAGGGTGGGGGACAGGAACGGCTCCCTGTGCAGCCATGGTTTGGCTCATCAGCGCTACGGGCCAGGGGCAGTGAGTTGACACTGTCTTGTCCCATGGGCTGGAAACCTGCTGAGAAATTGGTGCTGCAAAGGAGCTTGGACGTGACTTCCCTGGCCATAGCATGGCCAACCCCATGCAAAACCTGGCTTGGAGGGAGTGCTGAGACGGACTGTGCTCCCAGGGTGGCCCCCACATGTCTCAATGGCTTGGCTATGAGCCTGGGGGTCATACAGCCCTCGCATGCCTTCTTCTGAACTACGGTCTCTGCAGCACCTTCAGAAAACAAGTTTGGGGAGATACTCAGCGTTGCACAGTCCATGAATGCACACTAAGCTACAGTTACAAATTTAAAATGTCAGGGAAAAAAGATACATTTCCATGCAGATTTCTGCAAAAGAGAATAAACATTCTCAAGTATTTTAAAGTGATAGTTTTCAATACACTGAGACTGTACATGCTAAAATTAAGTAAAGTTTCAGCTCTTATAAGACTTGATCCATTAGTATTAATGGAGAGGACAAATTTAGCAATTGGGAATACGATCTTTGTTTCAGAGAACTTTTCACACTAAGTTCAATAAAACTATTTTTTCTTAAGGAATGAAATCAGAGTCTGTCCCTCAGAAGACTCAAATACCTGCAAACTCAGGGCCATTATGAAATTTATATGCACCTACATTTGAATGAATCACATAGGAAAGTGTCATCAAGGTTCTGCCCACTATTGCCCCATAATCCCTCCATTAGTAAGTAGCTGAAAATGTATCTTCAGGTCAGTGACTGATTTGCTGGTGGAGCACACATGCTGTCCAGACTAGCACACATTTTTTGAAAGTCATAAACATGGCAAATCATTTAATTATGTAGATAAATAAATATACTCCTACCAATTCTGTTATTTAAACACAGGCAGTGTAACACAGTTTCCTGAATATTCAGACAAATTTAAAAGGTGATTATTTCCTCTAAAATTAGGAAATGGTGATACATTTAAATTAGGTTGACTAACACATGTGAAACTTAGTAAAATTGTTATTTTTATGTAAAGCTAGTTAACAACACTGTGGGTGCCTTTGTCTGACATTCATCAACTGCAGATTAGTGTAACCTAAAACATGAAACTTGGGATAAAAACCCTTTCATTTATGCATGACTAGTACTACATCTTTGAAATATCCTGTCACAGTTACAGTATTTTCTTGAACACTGCAAGCAGTTAGAAGCATTCTTGTCCAGAAATGACATGAACATCTTTCTCTATTCAATCTATTTCTCTTTTTCTATTTCTCTATTCAATCTATTCCACTCTTTTCTCTAATTCTCCCGTTATATTTTTCCTGGATTCTTTCTTATGTCTTGATTCATTGGAATTGGAGTCACAGACTTAAAGATCCTTGGGGTACATGTTATCAGTTTTTATTCTCTTTGTTCTTCGCAATATAATAAACAGCTAGTTTATATTAGGAGAAGAGAAGAGAAGAGAAGAGAAGAGAAGAGAAGAGAAGAGAAGAGAAGAGAAGAGAAGAGAAGAGAAGAGAAGAGAAGAGAAGAGAAGAGATAACTACATGGACACAAACAGCTACATGGTGCAGAAAAAACTGAGAGCATGCATTTGTTCTGGCTTTGCATACGTTGGCAGAGAGAAGAGAATGGTATCAGATACTGAAATACCAAGTCCCAGATGTAGGCAGAAAAATGGTTTAGTAATCAGCGACATGAAAATACCATTTCTTTATCATTGAAAGGTGATATATCATGTTTCTCTACTATCTTTCTATCCCAAAATGCAAGCAAATGTTCAATTTTATTTTAGAATCAAGAGTCCATACATTGCTAAAGCTGCTCATACCTGTTCTGTCTGATCACATTCCATTGCATACATTAATTTTTTGATGATAGCTCAGTTTTACTATTAAGCATGTCAAATACGGCTAAAGAGCTTAACAGAAGAGAAGGCTAAGAACGATGACCTTTCGATTTGTCTGGTACTCCTGTTTCAGAAGTAACTACTCTGAATAGCAATAATAACAAAGATTATTCAGTTTAAAAATATTTAATAGAGCAAATAATAGGAAACTAGAGATCTACTCCTGAATTTTGCAGTAGTTGCTTACGTGACTTTGGATTAATCACTGATTCACTGTGCTTCCTTTTCCCTGCTTATAATATGGGCTCTTTAGGGCAGGGACTGCCTTCTACTCTGGGTTCTTATAATCACAATCCTTCTCTGTCATGCTGGATGCCGGTGGGCACTAAGGATGGACCTGACAGTTTGGGATGTCTGAACTTTCTGAAACCAAGTGCTACAGAGCAGCGAGAACTAATGATTTGCTAGAGACCAGTTTTTCTAACTTGCTAACAGCAACTGAAGAAGCACAAACAAGGACAGCTGGTGATTTAGCAATTTTAGTTAGAAATGCAATAATGTCACTATTTAATGACAAATGTGATATCAGCTTGCTGAACCCCACAAGTGGTCTTCTAATAGTATAGCATTATTTAGGTTTGTAGTTCAGATAAACTGGAATTTATCATTTTAATGAAAATTATTTTGCTCTGGAAAAAATAGCCTACTTATTAGTTCTGTTTTATGAAGCAATAACAAAATCAAGCATAGGTGTTTGAGCTCTCATTCTAGTCACTCAATAATCTGATTATTGCTTCACAAAATAACCTAAATATCATAATCTGATATAACCACCTTGTTGTTCAAGTAGTTAGTAAGCTCTGGGCAAATTCTTAGTATCCTTTCCAAACCTCAGCTAAAGAAAACTATGTGGTAATGTCAGAATTCATAGCTGAGTGTGTCTCAGATTCTGGCATACTGAAAGCATACCCCAACTGCTAAGATTTGTAACAAAATTTTAAGGCCAGATTCCTAAAGGCCAGTAAAATGCAGACTAGAGGTTTTCAGGAATTCCATTAGGAGTTGTACAAACTACAGTGTTGGGACTACACAAGCCATACAGATTTGTTTTCACCAGTTTAACCTCACTGTAGATAAAAGTATAAATAAGAACAATATATATCACTGAAGTCAGAATTAATTAGGGTAGAGTTTATGAAGTTTTCAAAGGATTTGATGATTACAAAGGCATGAAAAGGATCCTGCAAAATTTTTAGTATACTCGTGTAATGTATAAAAGCTCCCAAAGAGTTCATTTTTGGTTTTTTTGACAGATGTCTTTCAAAGATATTTGATTGTGTAACCAAAGAAACCATAAATAGAGCTAAAATTAGAGCTCTGATAGAATGTAACTCTTCAGGAATGAGTAGTCCAAATATTTCAGACTTTTCAACTCTTCTGAAAAATAACAAGCTCTGAGGTAAATGTGACTTAAACAACACCCCACCAAAAATAGTTCCAACTCCCACAGGGAGCAGTGTTTGTTTATAACTATAGGTAAGTTATTTTAATCGTTTTTTGACAGTGAATTAATCAAAAATAGATTTGAAATACTCATGAAAATGAGATTAATTTGACACAATTTTGATTAGAAAAAGAAACATGGAGGAAATTTTGAAATTGCTGCAAATGAGATATCTGATTTCAACACATCTAACACAGTCTTTTCAATTTTTAAAATTTGAAATGACATCATATGTTTGCAAACTGATCTACATTTTTTTAAAAATGGAAAAAAACCCACAGAGTGTTTTATAAAAAGGCCTAACTAGACAAGAGAGTAAATGAATCATTAAGTTTGTGGATACAGATATTGAAGCATTTGATGTTGACTCAAAATGAAAATTTTATCTTTTCTTTTATTTTTTAAGAAATTAGAAAATCTTGTTCAGATTCACCCAATTAAAATCTCCCTTCTCCCTTTCTACCTCTGGAAATTTTCTTTCTGACATGGAAAGAAACCTGAACAGATTAAATAGAAAAGAAACCAGTTTTCAAAATCGGAAATTTATGTCTAAAAAGACCTAAAAAATATACTTGAAGTATTAGATTTAACAGACACACCATAAGATCATCACAAACCCCAGGTACTCCTGTTTTTGTTGTAAAGAGACTATAGCTTCTGTATACTTAAGATGAACCATAAATACGCTATCAGTGACAGTTTAAAAATGTCTGGATATACAGTAGTGCAGCCAGGGTATTTACACAGAGCAGAAGGTTTGACAGCCGACTACTGGGATAGTTCAAGATTAGCTGAGTTTTAGAACTAACTCTGGTAGGATATCCAGAAACTGATTTAGAGAAAAATCATTTTAACACAATGTGATTAGCAGGTAAAATGCTGAATTTATTCCCCCAAATGCAACATCATCACACCGTCTATTTAACCACAGTTTGCTCTGCGTAAAGCGGAATGCAACTATGAGATAACGAAGAAGTTGCCTGTGCTGTTTACCTAGCAGGCTAATGCCATTTTAAATAGTATACATTTCATTTAGTTTTCTTTTCTGAGTAATACCACACATACCACATCACATTTACATTTGCATTTTTTGCTGCTAGTCCTAGGGTAAACTGTTATGCACAAACATAAATCTAAAATTATTTTCCCAAAAGGAAACTTTCAGAGAAGAAAGGGAAAAAATGAGATTCTAAAAATTAAATATTGGATTTCTAGGCATATCACAGAATTGCCATGGGAAAGAATTTAAAGGCCTGCTTTTTCAGCTTCCTCTGTCCTTTTGGATGGCTTTTGAATACAGTATATTTTGCTCTATGGAGATACTTTGTGTTTTGTAGATTTGTTAAAACTTCCTCCCCCTTACCCCTCTCTCTCCTCTCACTATCTGCAGTGCAGAAAGAAGCAAAAATAGCACGTAAGAATGGGAGAACAGAGAGAAAGATAGAGTCAGTCACCACGTGTGTGTCAGCCTCAGCCCAAACAGCAAGTCAGATTGGATGCAGTGTTTAGTTGGCTAAACTGCAGAGAACTCAGTCCCTCCTATCTCACTGGCCAAGCCAGTAAGGTGGGGAAGAAAGTTTTCTGATGGGTCCATTGCTCTAGAAATGCCAGTTTCAGATTTCTCATGCTTTCCTCTGCAGCTTCCAGTGCTGACCACCCTTAGGTTCAGGTTTTGTAGCATGAGCCTGTACAGAAATCTTCGTTCTCCTACCTTAACTACGGAGCACCAGGCAAGGCTGATGGTGTATCTCCAGCAGCAGCTGCAGAGCTGTGCGTCCATCCTGGGCCCACTCAGGGCCGGACAGATGGAAGCTGGCTCCCATTCAGAAGCTGTATGGCAACACTAAAAGCACTGTTGGACCGAGACTAAAAGTCTTGAAAGGGGTAAAGTGTATCACCTGGGGTTCAGTGGCATGTTTACAGGAGTTCAAGGGTTCCTGATCAGAGCTGATCCTTGTCCGCCTGGCTGGAGTTGGGGGTGAGAGAGATATGCCCTATCTCCAGCCACCTATGTCAACATGCCCTCCACATGGCCTTGGAGGGGGGATCAGTTACATGGTGTGACATGAGGCAAGTATTTCATCTAAGGGGGCACTTTCTTTGGTTGCTTCTATTTTGTTTTGAGGAGTTAGAAAAAGAAGTCATTTCTCTCCCAGGATTTACGAATCCTGTCAGATTTGCAATCAGTGTTTGAATGCTCTCTGAATGACATCAGGATTTTATCTCTTGCGAGCGGAGGTGTTGTCAATGCCCAGATGCGCAGCTGAAAAATATGTTATTTAGGAAGGGCTCTGAATAGAGCGAAACTGTTTGTTTTGGTTAGTTTTCCACTCCAGATAAAACCTTCAGTGGTCTGTTGAGATAGAAATGTTGCTCTGCCAAGTTTAACATTTCCACACCCTTGAGAAATCCGAGATGCTGAGAGTTGGGTAGTAAAGTAAACAGCTTGTTTGAACCAACATGGACACAGATCTCCAGTTCCAGGGAGAGGCCTTCATGGCTAATGTATGTCAGTTGTCCACTACGGTGTTTTCTACGTTCAACTGTCGTCTGCTTTGTCACTTTAACACAAAATGTGTCTCTTTCAGAGGTTAAGCTCTTCTGCCAGACCTTAAATGCTTGTTAACACACTGGAAAAATCCTTGTGAAGTAAATGGTATACAGGTATATTAAGCATTTATTCTCACAAGGAAAGGCTCATTTTTTGATCAAAGCCCAATCATTTTGTACTTATGCATACTCCCTATCACAAAAGGTTAATATTTTGAAAGCAGTTAGAGTATGTATCTCCCGAACACTTGGATCAGAAAGGAAAAAGAAAAGCTGAAGTGATCTCCCTCAAAAGCAAAGTACATCAGGCATGAAAATTTCTGGAAGATGGGTTTTCTCAAAAGTTCTGACCATGCAGAGGTGAGAGGTTCAGGTAATGCAAACCTCCAGGAAGCTGCATTTGTCAATGGCAGAGGAGAATTTTATCCTCATCCAAGCTGCTGTTAGAATAGTGTTAATTCACACACATTTATTGTCTTTTGGGTAATGAATAAAGAATTGTAAGGTTATAAAAATATTAACATAGAATATCAGGCTATTAGTAGTAATCTCTGATATTCCCTGTTCCTTGGCTTTTACTGTTTTTATTATTTGACTGAATTAATTCCCCCCCTGGATGCCGAAATGTTAAAAGTTTATCTGGTTTCAGAAAGGGGCTGAACTTTAAGAGAGAAGGGGTGTGAACATATCTTAAATGACGTATCTTGAACATGGGAAAAAACCATTTTTCTTCCTTCCAGTAGTGGTTTATACATATACACATTCAACACTGTGGGTCCATAACAAGACTGTTACTTTGGAGAGATCTCAGGGGCTGAAAGACAGCCTTCCTGACAGGACAGAAAATCTACTTTTATAACAAAGATAACAGAAGTATTTTGAAGTGAGTTTTGGTTTAATGAACACTGCAACAGCTGAGTTATACGCAGATTGTTAAAAACAAAACAACCCAGTAATTCATGTTTTCAACCTAGACCAGCAAGGCTTTTTTAACGTCTACATTTTTTCAAAGTGGAAAAAACCTGAAGCATAACCATTCACTGAAAATATTCTCCACTGATATTTATTACTTCATTTGAGCATGGCCTTCACTGAACATTACTGGGTTGTTGCTAAGAAACACTGATATATGATACCCAATTATATTACTGACATTGAATTTTTACTCCTTATCATGTTATAGCTTGCTTGAAAACAGCTGTAATTACACTATGAAAGGAAGGAAAGATAGCAGCCTCTATTCAGTACCTTTTGTATTTTAGCTACAGACTGAAGTCCATATCTTTTTATTACATGCTTGTAACAGTTCTACAGTATTTCAGTTAAAAGATATAATACTGAGTTTATTGATGGTCTGCACCTGCATCTCCTACACAGCCATCTCAACAATAAATCAAATGTTCTCTTTGATTTTCACCCAACATATGCCAAATTGCAGGAAGGTTGGTCTTAGGGTTTCTCTATTTTCCATCTTAATGTGACAGCCCATTTTGACCTGCAGGTAATAAAATAAGAAGCACTCAAACCCATAGCTAATGTTTTCAAGGCACTTCATATTTCACTTGTTTTGGTCTATGCAATGGACCAGTGGAAAACTGAAAATGAAAGGATGTTCTTTAATGTGTATTTTCATGTCCCCTGTTGTTTTGTATGGCTTAAGAATATTTTTCTTCTAAAATAATCACTCATCCAATACTTCATGTATGTCAAATACATGCAACTTCTGCTAGGGAAAATGTATCATTAATTTATAAATATATCTTTATTACAAAAGGACTTATGATGTAAAAAATCTCTGCATATGTGACTTCTAAGCAACTTGACCATCGCTTCTGTACCAGTCCATTTGCAGAATGGAGATAAAACTTTGGGATAAAAATTCTGGTAAAATATTATATAACTGACAATCAGAATAACTAAAAAAAGGCCCCCCCCCCCCCCCCCCCCCCCAAAACCCCATAACAAAAACAAACCACCAAACCCTCAGAGAGAGCCTATTGGGATATCAAGATCCAATATCTGTAAGGCTTTTAGAATTTGAAAAGCTACCTATGTTATACATTACATGCTGAAATACATGGAGGGTGAACAAAGTTATCACACCGGTGTACTGAAAAAAGCAAAATTACTTTGCAGGACAGAAAAAAACCTGAGACATGTATACATGGAAAGGTCAAAATAAGAGATGAATGCAGTAAATGAACTACATGTTACGTGGGCAAAAAACAGAAGGATGGTTGGCATCTGATAAAAGATGCAAGAAAGGCAGAGGACCATCTCACATTGCAAGAATCTGTCAGCACTTGGCATGGACTACAAAGACCAAGAGGACGACGCAGCTCCACCCACTCACTGAATCTGTGGGAGGACAATGGACCACCTTGCAGTGGAAGGCGAATGGATGATCAGGATGAAAAGGGTACAGTAATACAAAATGGTATCTTGCTATAAGCATGCCTGAAGAAAGGTCATGGAAACTGGAACAGAAACAAGTAAAACTGACAACCTTCCTTAAGAGCATAGCTAAACAACAAATAGAAAAAAGTTAATAATAATGAAGGCTAAAAAAAATACACTTCTTCATCATCATGAAGAGGATCAAAACCAAACAGAAGAGTTCCAGGATATCTTCTGGGGAATAGGGAATGCCCAGCAGAGTAGAGAATAAAACTAAAGGAATTTAACTCCTCCACCATGACTTCTGGGAAATTCCCCAGAAGTTGACAGTAGGAGCAGGTAAACTCATTGTGTTTGCAATCATAGAGCAAATAAAACCAAAATAAAGAAACAAAAGGGTGGACCATTATATATCCCAAATACCAGCATTATCAGATCACATACCACACCATGTGGTACATCCACCCACTTCTTAAACATCAACATATTATGTCACTCTGTTTCCACTCCCAGTTTTTCCATGATGTCCCTTATCTCCTCCCTCTTGAAATCTCATTTCCCTTACTTCTTCTGCTTCCTAGTGCAAACAACCCTGCATACCACCATGTTTCCTGTCTCCCATTTCTTTGGCCTGAGTGCTGAAAGGCAGCACAAACTGTTTAGCCTTTGTCCTGGGCTGAAATATACCCTCTATTCACCTCAGCTGTCTGACTTGCTAATGAGAATATACACGCTTTCTGGTTTGCAACACCATCAGTGAATCTATGTGTGCCTTTTGGCACAGAATTGCTTGTATTGTGATTGGTAGCTACTCAGTGGGTATGTAAGAGCCTTCTGAGGTTTATTGTATTTGTTTTGCCTAGAAAGTTATAGAAGAAAGATATTACGATAATCTGGAATTATATACTCCAGTTGCTTTTTGTCTTGTTTTATAACTGCTTCCCTGAGTTTCCTTCTTAAAAATTTCTTGTGAAGCATAATATAAAGTCAGTCTTATAAGTATGTATTGTTTTTCTTCTTCCTTAGACATAAGCGCTACATTTTTCAAACAGCCAATAATACCTTGATTTTGATGCATTTGTTAAGACCCCTTACTACTGGGGCTTGGGATTTCACTTGATATGAAAATATGTTCTAGTAGTAGGTTGCATCTAAGATTTGAAATATGCATATTAATAAGAAAATATACAGAACAGCATTTATTGCTGCCTTTTTGCTAAGAAAAAATGTTCTTTCAGGTTTCTTGACTTTCTGAACAGGTCTATGAGAGGCACTGGGGAAGCTGCATGCTTTCATGCATAAATTTGGTGTTGCTAAAAGAAGGTTTTACTGAATGACTAGTTCTCCAGTGGTTAATGAACACTGTATCTTCCTGTAGTGTTTGCTTTGGAAACTGGAGTAGTATCTAAATACTGTTCGTAATCACCTGTATTTTCTATTTCAAAGATGCTTCTGTGTAAAAATGTAGTGGTAAGTTTCAGATGTTTACAGAAAAAAAACATAACCTATCTGTAGAGGCATCTCTGCAACTGCTACTTGAAGTCTCATGTTTTATTTCCATGCTTATTCTCATTAATATATGTGATTTTTTTTTTTTTTTTTTTAAGGAATCCATTTTGCATTTCCGTGCTCTTCATTAAACCTGCAATGTTGTAAATCACACCTAGGCTGTTGCCATCTATCCAATCACATTATAGCAAAGCCCTATGAAAACACACATAACAAAACCAGAGATACCGTTTTTAAAGTCTGGATGAGTTTTATTAAAAAATCAGTTACCTGCTCTATCCTTCCAAAGTTTTTTAAGTTTGTCTTTTGCACTTATGTTTAGTTTGCTTGCAGTTATGTTGGTGTGTACTCTGCATTCTGCTAGATAGTACAGTGGTTTTAGTAGCAGGCAAGCAAGCTGTAATTTTTTTTTTTTTTTCCTCCAGAAAAGCTGTGTTTGCCTTTTTTTTTTTTTTTTTTTTTTTAAAGGCCTTTTCAGACCCTTCTTCACAGGCCCCTATGTGGGTAATAGAGCTACAGAAGCATTTTAATACTCTTTCAGCTAAGTAAGGTACCGCATATTGGCAACCATAAAACAGGTCTGTAATTGCTCTAGAGCCTAGACAGGAAGATTCCATTCACACCTATCCTGAGAAGTCCTGAATTGGAGCTACTTTTGATCCAATTTAATTGTTTAACGTTTCGGTAGATTTGCTTTTAATGTGCAGTAAACAGTATTTCTTGTGAAAGTTTCTTTCCTTCTAAGAAACATAGGAGTTGTATTTTTGGTCAAAAATACCACCTTGATCATTTGTATCATCAAGTACTATTTAATTGCAATTCCTCCTATATCCCTGCCTGTTAATCCTTGTATTTTCTGACGAAAGAGGGTGTATCTGTAGATTACCACTGAATAACCTGCCAGCGATACTTTGTAGATTGAAAGACTTGTTATTATGTAACTGTAATGAAATGCTGTAATGAAATGCCCTACTGCAGTTGCAAGGACACTGCACTAATGAATCCAAACGGGGCAGGAACTATCTAATTTATCCCCTAGTATTTAGTTTTTCTGTCTGGAGGCAACTGAAATTACAGTCCTCGCAATCTCTGCACAATGTTAGGTCATCTTGCAGCAATATCTCCAAGAATTAGGTCATTAACTGCATTTCTCATAAATAATATTCTTTGGTTTCCTCCTTGCCTGCAAAGAACATTTACCAGTCATTTCTGTCTCATCAATGGGAATATCATGATTTGTTTTAATAGTCATTTTCACAACAGACCTTAGAGGTTCTGAATGTTTTTCTTGATAGTCTACATTGCTTTTTACTTTCCTAATTTATTCTTGTTAAAACATGTATATGGATTTAATTGTTAATCTTCCTTGGGATGAAATCCAGAAACTCTTTAAGTCAATGGCAAAATTGTGATTAACTTCAATAAATTTTAGCCTTGTTCTTCACAGCTTTGAAACATGTATAGGCAGCTGTTATGGTGCCAGATGTTCCTACCTGACTAAAAGAAGAGAGAAAAAAAGCCTCAGAACTGGTTAGATTCTGCTGTGTGTTCCACATTTCCCTTGAAGAATCTGCAGATACTCAGTATTTTAGAAACTTGGGTTACCTACAGATCAGCTTCAATATTGTTTTGGGATTCTACGTTTTCGAGACTACTGAATGTATATATATGAAATCACATTCTTAGTCCTTCCTGAGTTTGTAGCAAACAAACAAATAAACAAACACAAAACCCAAACACAAAAAAGAAACACATACCCCCAAATTCTTCACCCCCAAACCAGTATTTGTATTCTACTAGTCTCAGATTTCTCAAGTCTACACAAATTACTAAACACCAGAATATAAACATGAAGAAACATCTCCCCAGATCAGAAATTAGGAATCCCTGGCCTTAAACACGAAGTATTTATCAACCTAATAATAATAATACAAACATTAAAAGATGATGAAAAAAGTCAGCTGCAAGTAAATTATATCTATCTTAAACAAGTAAAAACAAAGTGGAGAGAGAAGTATCAGCAAGGTACTTGGTATTCCCAGAGTGGAACAGATGTTATGAGACTACTGCAGTGATTTCAACAAGGTTTACATTAGCTCCAAAAATTTTTATTTATAAAAACAGTTTTATTTTTATTCTATTGGTCCTGATATTAGATATCTACTATTGGTGTGAATGAGTATCATTTTGCAGTTTGCAAGGACACTACAGTAATAAATCCAAGGCAGGCAGGAACTATCCAATTTCTCTGCTACTATTTAGTTTTTCTGTTCAGAGACAACTGAAATTACAGTCCTCACAATCTCTGAACAGCACAACTCAGGAGGCAGTGCAATCAGAAGGCACTGCTCGTCTTAGCCAATGTCTCAGCTGAACATTAAGCTTCCTAGAGTTTTATTCAGAACATGCCTGGAAGTGCCTCATTTTCTGTTCATTAGCTTAAAACTTTCCCCGGAATTAATCCTAGCTATGATTCTTGAGACAGAGGTTTCTGCACCTTGGTTTTCCCAAGGTTCAATAATGTGTGCCTGTCAGACTAGATTTCAGGCAAAAAGAGGCCAAAGAAACCCTTGCTTGCCCTTTTCACTGGGTTTAAAGATTGGACCAACATCCAGATGGCAGGAGATTTGGATTTCATTCCTTGTGTTGCAGGATGGATCCAAACACACATGTTCTGCCTCCTGAAAGAAAACCCCAGGTTGCAGGTGCTAGAATGAAGTCCATTCTGTCCTCCCAGAGCTTTGTGTGAAGTTATTAAATATTCATTGGGAATGGTAAGGTTTTTCATGACTTCATGATCTACTGGCTAAAGCACTTTTCTGAGAGAAGGGAGAGCTGGAGTTCTATTCTTGTTTTAATTAATATGTCATTATTTCTCTCAAATGCTCTATGACACACGGACAGGAAAGACTACTCTCTGGCTTCAAGAAAAAAACAAACCTCTCTCACTCATAATCCATTCAACTCCAGTATAGCTCAAAGTCCAGAAGCAGAAATGTCAATGTGGTTTGCTTGCAATCTGGATCAAGAAAGCATCATTGTACACCTTTCTGGAAGAAAGGACTATTTCTTCCTCACTTAGCAGAAGAGTGGACATAGGAACAATGGAGGAAGGCTCAGGGCATGAATTCTGAGTGGACAGAAGCTCCACCATGAAGATCAGAGTAAAATGCCTATGACCCAGAAAGTATAAACCTTAATGAACACTCTTTTTTTTTTCTTTAGACTTCATCCAGTGACTACTCACCCAGTGTGCTAGTTCTTTTGGATGCTTTTTGTAAGCATCTTGGTCTTTTTACATGTTGTTTACAGAGACTAAGAGCCAAACACAGAGACATGGAGTGTCTGCACTGTGACGACTGTATTTCTTTTGACTATAGACCTTAAATAAATCACAGATAACAGAGAAATGAGCAGTAAGGTAAAAAAGCCTGAACATAGTATCTCAAAAATTTTGTTTTGGTCATCAATAGTGGGTTACAGCTGGGAAGAAAAAAAAATCATTTTAGGAGAATAAAAAGGTTTTGAAGAGGATATGAAAACCGGAGATCTTGGAGGCAGAATGGGAAAGGAAGACATCTTTGGGGAAATGCTGTTTCTCTAAAATTTGGAGTTAGGAAGAAGTTAAAAAACCAAAGCCAAAATTCTTGTATTACTTCTAGAGTTAATTTAGTATCATGTTGCCTTTAGCATCCCTGGCTTGACAAAATCCCAGGTATCAACCCTGTAACTCTTATTTTCCTCTTTATTTGATATTTCCCCTTCTATAGGTCATCTTCTGTGCTAAAGAAGGCAGAAATAAATAATGAAGAATACCTTAGAAAGCATTCTTCATCCTGAATTCTGGCCAGCAGAGTATCAAATGTGGTCTGTCACAAAAGGTGGAATTTTAAATTGAAGACCCCAAATATTTACACACAGCAGGAAGCAAACAAAACAGGCTAAATAAACTGTAAACAACATTCCAAGTTTTGCCTAGGATGTATTTGGTTATAGAAGAAAAGCATGGTAGGAACCCTGCACAAAATGGTGTGTGGATGTTTTTGCAAAAGAAAAAAGGCTGAAATACTGCATATGCATATGATTTGCATATGAAAACAACATCCGGCATAGCAGGTGCCAGACCTGCTGAGATACTACAATACACCCAGAAAGTTACTTAGGGTTGCTAGGATAAGGTGGAACATTTTGTCGATTTTGTGGAAGTGTTAACCTCATCACTCATTCTGTGTACGCCTAGTTTGAAACAACATGAGTTAATCATCCCCAGTTAATACCTTGAGCTCATCCATTTATTTGTATGAATGGTTTCAGTGCCTTCTTATTATTTTAATTTCTTTGTCCTGGTCACCTAATCTAAAGGTTTTTTTCCCAGTCTTTCAGAAAAGGTAGCGAGTTATTTTTTCCAAATCAGAAGCTGATTTAAAAATCTTTGGTAGTGGTGATCCTGTTGTCACAGGTGTAGTTTAACACAGCTACAGGGCAAGCGGAATACCAGAACCTTTGTTTTTCTCTCTTGGACGACTGGGAACAGATTTTACATCTTTGACCCTCTCTAAATTGCATCATGCCATCCAACAACTCTTTGAGCATATTTCTGGGCTGGCCCTTCCATTTATCAACAGTGTTGTCCACTAGGCCCCAGGAAGTGCTGTGATTCTAAGCACTTTTCTTTTGGATCCTGTGACAATAGATGGCAAAGAAAAGAACAAGGATACACATTCTTTTTTTCTTAGAGGTATCAGAAAAAGGCAGTGACTGTGCTGCATCTCAAGCATAAAGACACTCTTTACCAAGCCCCCTGGAACGAGAGCAGCTGGAATTTCTCCATGAACTCCAAGCTGTTATGGCTCCCATGCCATGTACTCAAGCACAAAAAAAATCTTCAATCTGCCTTCTCCAGCATAAGCACACAAGAGTTTATTAGAAGCCCTTATAAAACATTGTATTGACAATAGTTTCAATTCCCTTCACAGGAAAAGATAAAGAGAACCTGACACTGGTGAGAGTCATTGTTTATATTGCTTATAAGCCAGTAGAAGATGCCTATATACAATTTGTGGTCAAAATGGCATAAGGATAGCAAACAAAACAAAAGGGCTCTTTTTGTTGGTGTTGTTAAGTTGGATAAATTGAACAATTTCTAAAATATGTCAGAGCAGAGTAGTACAGAAGACCGGTCCAGGGGGCTGGTGTGTTCTTAATTGAGCTGGGACTCTCAGACACCTCTGTGTCATATGCAGCTGGAAATACAGTTGCCCTTTGCTTTGAGGTGGTCCATATGAAGCCATGGTTTCTGGAAGTTCTGGCTCCTCAGGAACCTCCAGCTCCCTGGCTACCCACTAGCAAATTTGACAGATGAGTTTTCTGGGAACCCAGGTTATACTTCAGCAACAGTTATTAAAAGGGGAACAAATCTGTAGAGCATTTAGCTTTTAATGGAGTGTTAAGGATATGTCATTTGGGTTTCAACAAAAATCCAGTGCAACAAAACTTCAAGCAGTTCTAATTAGGACCTAAAAAAAAAAAAAAAACAAACAGAAAAGAAAAAGAGGAAAATAACCCACTCTCCAAAGGCACCTGTTGGCATCCCCTGGAAGTCTGTATATTTCTGATGTTTCATCCCAATATAGGAAAATGAATTCCAGAAAGGCAATTCCAGTAGGTAATATCTTTCTGGGACATTTGCTGCTTTCCTTTCAAGCAGCCTACTACCTTTCGGTGTCTTAGTTGATACCAAATTAGAGAATGGTTCAGAGGAAGAACAGGTATGGGAGCCAGACATTACAATATTCTGAAGCCCACATTTTCAAGAATTTGTTATTTAAACCGAGGCCTGATTAATAAAGGAGCTCAATTGCCATTCAGGCAACTCCATAAAGTGGAAGTTGCAAGAGAACTCAGCACTGTGGATGTCACCAGGGAAATAAAATTTTCCTGTATTTGTGGGTATTGAACTCTTGTGCAAAGCTGTGCCATAAAGCCAAAATCAGCATTTTTGAAGTGTAAACCAATAGCAACAATGAAATAGCCTAACCATAATCTTTTAAAACATCATAGCCCTTTCGGCTGCATACACTGAGAACGCTCATTATTGTGATTAAAAAGACATAGAAGAATGAGTTCAGTCTTATTCCACTCTTAGAGATTTGGAGCCGTCAGCAAAATGTATTATGATTAATATGATGTTTCCAACATTTTAAAACAGATTAAGTGGATTTAAATGTTTTGGAACGTTAAAGCACCACATGAAAGCATAATAGTGCTCAATGCTGGTCTGAAGAAGGTACAGCATCACAGCAGTTGTACAGAACTGCAAATAATGAAAATTGAAGTAGAAAGATTGTTGATTTTGACTCCCCATTATGTTTCTACCAGGTGAAATAGAGTAATGCCACTGCAGGATGAAATTCTACAATCTGAGAGCTATCCCCCTTTTTTAGAGGGTGAAAATTTATCATAAATATTTAGGATTCAAACATCTGAGACACATAAAATGTCTTCAGACTCCCACTTTCCTGCTACTGTATCATAAACGTGCCTAATATCTTCAGCTTTGACATTCAAATGTCCTGGAGAAGCTGGCTGCTCACGGCTTGGATGGGTGCACTCTGCGCTGGCTTAAAAACTGGCTGGACAGCCGAGCCCAGAGAGTGGTGGTGAATGGAGTCAAATCCAGTTGGCGGCCGGTCACGAGTGGTGTTCCCCAGGGCTCAGTGTTGGGGCCAGTCCTGTTCAACATTTTCATTGATGATCTGGATGAGGGGATTGAGTGCACCCTCAGTAAGTTTGCAGATGACACCAAGTTGGCCGGAAGTGCCGATCTGCTGAAGGGTAGGAAGACCCTGCAGAGGGACCTGGACAGGCTGGATCGTTGGGCCAGGGCCAACTGTATGAGGTTCAACAAGGCCAAGTGTCAGATGCTGCACTTGGGTCACAACAACCCCATGCAACGCTACAGGCTGGGGGAGGAGTGGCTGGAGAGCTGCCTGGTGGAAAAGGACCTGGGGGTGTTGGTTGACAGCTGCCTGAACATGAGCCAGCAGTGTGCCCAGGTGGCCAAGAAGGCGAATGGCATCTTGGCCTGTATCAAGAATAGTGTGGCCAGCAGGACCAGGGAGGTGATAGTGCCCCTGTATTCGGCACTGGTGAGGCCGCACCTCGAGTACTGTGTTCAGTTTTGGTTCCCTCCCTACAAGAAGGACATGGAGGTGCTGGAGCGTGTCCAGAGAAGGGCAACAAAGTTGGTGAAGGGTCTAGAGCACAAGTCTTATGAGGAGTGGCTGAGGGAGCTGGGGTTGTTTAGCCTGGAGAAGAGGAGGCTGAGGGGAGACCTTATTGCTCTCTACAATTACCTGAAAGGAGGTTGTAGTGAGGTGGGGGTCGGTCTCTTTTCGCAAGTAACGAGCGATAGGACGAGAGGCAATGGGCTCAAGCTGCATCAGGGGAGGTTTAGGTTAGACATTAGGAAAAACTTTTTCACCGAGAGGGTGGTCAAGCATTGGACCAGGCTGCCCAGGGAAGTGGTTGAGTCTCCATCCCTGGAGGTATTTAAAGGATGGATAGATGTGGTGCTCGAGGACATGGTATAGTGATGGACTTGGCAGTGCTAGGTTAACAGTTGGACTTGATGATCTTAACGGTCTTTTCCAACCTTAACGATTCTATGATTCTATGTCTAAGGTTTACTTGCAGCCATCCCCAAATGCCTTCTTAACTGGAGATGCACGAATCCCTATTAGCTATTGAGCCCCGCTGGAAGCTGGTCCTAGGCCAGCCTCTGTGCAGGGATTCAGCCCAGATCCTTGCTTCAAGCTCTGCTTGGGCATTTTATTCAACCACTCTTCATATAAACTATGCATGTCTGCAATGGGGAATGCAGACCCATCCATATATCTGCAAGCTGAAAAATATAGCATTGGGAGAGCAAGTCATGTTGATATCTTATCTACCTTTTGCTTTCATCTGTCAATTGGTTTAGATCTTTTCATGGAAAGAGAAACAGCTTTAACTGGAAGAATGTGCAACCCTCTCCCGCTCAGTGGCTAGAGTAATTTCTAGAGCTGTGAGTTTGGGTTTCCACAGGTTGAAGTGATCATGGAGAATAGACACATTTTCACTGAACAGCGTTTGACTGTACTCAGTGTATTATGCTTCAGTCTTGCCTGTGGTAAGGAGTTTTTGTGCCATACAGCTTATGTTCCTTCAGGCTAATTCTTTCAAAGTTAAGAAAAGATTAGTTCAAGGTATTTGTTTAGGGACTGATTTATCTCCTTTCAGACTCTGAGGTTTTTTTCCCATGAACTATTGTCCACTGGTCAATTCCTTTTCCATTTTGATCTTTTTCATTGCAAAGTTGGATGATCTCATTATTGCATGTTTTAAAAAGAAAAATCTGTACAGGTATATTCAGGATCTTGCTTAAAGACTACATTCCTAGTGTGAGAGACAATACTGAGGATCTTGGGAGCAGGAGCCCTCTCAATGTATGTTTGAACAGCAGCCACCAAAATGAGGACCACCACTCAACTGATATGCTTAGATATGTCTAGAACTAATGCAATTAGAAAAGCAGCATTAATTTTCTCATACTAAACCAACTGGTATCCCATTCACTTATTCAGCATAGTATTCTGTGGGCCAGAATTCTCTTATCTGATCATGTCTTAAAACAGAAATTTTTTTTTAGGTAAACCATTACTGAGTTTTGTGATCTATAAGCTCAGTGTCATCCACACCAGCCAGCAGGAGCCAGCAAGAGAAAGCAGCTGTAACCTCATGGAAGTAGTGCAGAATGCCGGGAGCTTAGAAAATCCTAGCTGTGCAAACTTAAAGGTTAGGGTTAGACTGTGGCTGCAAATATACTCAAGTGTTCCCAATTAAATCACTCCCTTAGGTGGCAGAATATTTTACTAATTTAGAGAACTGTTGTTTTCTGGTAGAATCTGCTTGCCATTAATTCAGGATTCAGGGAGAGAATCCTATTACCCTTTGCCACTCTATGGTGTTTATGGCCTTAGAGTCAACATGTATTCCTTCAGAATCAAAACTCTAAACAGCTTCAACTACCTAAAAGTCTTTTTAAAATTTAAAGAGATAAGTTTATTTCTGAAATTCTATCATTCTCTAAACAATCTCCACAGTAATGGCAACATTCTTCCATGACAAATATGGTCAGTCAAGAGAACAATACGATCTCCATATCATAGGTAGAACAAAGTAACTGGCAGGTGACATATGAATCTGCTCCATTTTATTTTTCCTTTAAAATGATTAGTATAGTCAGGGCTTTACCAAGGCAAAAATACTTGCATATGCTTATATGATCACCACTTGCTCACAGGACAGACATCTTAAAAGCAATTGTAGAACATTAGTCACACTTGGGAGTTAAATAATTTATTACTATATTTATCTGATGCATAACATAAGCTCAAGCTGCTGTACTGCCTACTTCCTAATTTAAAAATCACAGGTCAAATAAAATGTAACAAAACAAATCACGCAAACCTTCTCAGAAGCGTGAGACATCTGGAAAACATAAGGTTTGAGGATTACATTTAGTATTTGGGTTTGTTTTTCAAATTTAAACTTCCCTGGAGTATATTTTTTTCTCTTCATTTTTCTCTGTCTCAAACAAATCAGTAACTCCACCAAAATTTGCTATATTATTCTTAGATATTACTGATATGAATGTTAGCAAAATTAATAGAGATTATTCTAGCTATTTGGAGGATGCTCCCTTTCTTCCTTCAAGTCTTTTTTTTCAGTCCTGCTTTTAATGAATTCTCCCTACCAAGCTCCAAATCAGCTATATCCTGGGGTCTTCTCACCAGTTCAACTCCTATACACACTGTGGTCTTCTGCATCTGTCCACCTCATGAACCTTCCATTGATATTACTCCAAGACTACGTCTGATGTCCAGGTCTCTCCTTGTTCGCTTGCAGCCCCTGGAGCCCTTCTCCTTGCTGCCCTGTCCCTGGGATGAGCACAGAGCAGTGCCAGACGAGGGTGGAAAGCAGTCTTCTTGATCACCAAGCTGCATATGAGCATTACCAGGACATTATGCAGATGTTATCACAAGACCTGTAATATTATATTCCATAAGGTGAGAATCTCAGGATTTGCTTTTGTGTTATTAAATTCATAATCCTTATGCTAATGGAGGGAAGCTTAAAAATCTGACCCACATGCGCCAGAAAGAAAATTAAATGAATCCCAGATGTACTAAACTTCTGTGAGGTTTGACAGATGACTTTTTAAGTGCTTAGTATTGGCACTACTGGATTCATACGGCTGGTTGGAAATTCTTTTTTTTTTTGGTGAAACATGTTTTCTTTGGAAATGTTGATTCATCTAAACCAAAGTATTTTGTGGGAAAAGGTCATTTTTGAAAAGCTTCTTGAACATTTTTAAACATTTTGTGTTAACACTTTCAAACTCAAACATTTCATGTTATGAAGCAAAACACTCTACTAGAAAATGAAACTAGTACACAGAGTAAGTTGATGCATAGTCACACTGACAAACATTAATTTAACGTGGGGGAAACCACGACTGATTAAGTGACCAAGCTGTACCTTACCAAAACTATTTTTTCTAATGGCTCATCATCAGACAAGACAACTTTCCAGGTCTTCCTTAAGAAGTACCACTTCACTTTGTGGGGCGGGGGGCGGAGAAAGCCATCAGTTTACTGGTGGTTTTATAATGTGCATATAATGCTGATGTGTGGAGAAAAATGAAATAAGCGGGCCCCTGAATTTCTAATACTAGAGTCAGAAGAAAAGGATTTGCAATACTTCCTAACAGTCAAATCAAACCCTATGATTCTTCCTTCCACCCTGCCCCCCCCCCCGCCCCAACCTCCCAATGTAAAACATGCTTAAAGAAGTACAAGGAGCTAAAAGTAAAACATAAACAGGTGCAGGCTGGTGAGGTGGATGAAAAAAGTTTCATGCCCTGCTGTTACTTAAATTTGGAGCACATCTTTTCAGTAAGTGAGTTGCTTATTCAATCAAATACTTAACAGCTAGCTTTTTTTTTTTTTTTTTTTTTTTATAGTGATATTCTGCAAATACAGGGACTGGAAATGTCCCATTTTGAGTACAGTAATGAACTGGACCCACAGTTTGGATTGAGGAAATAAAACATTGGAAGAAAATCACACTACAGCTGATTTGGAATCTCCTGTTTAGTAGCTTGCTTTCAATCTGAGAAATTTTATGTGTTTAAAATTTTCCTCATATTCTAAACATAGGTTTCTTTGATCTCGTTTGAAGAGGTGAAGAGCTAAAGCAAAAAGAGGAAAGTTGGATATGCTTATATGTAAACTATAGAGATATTAAAGCCTTTTTTTGTGGGGTGGGGGAGATAAGATGGAGGTTGTATTGTGTCACAGCATTTTTAAAACTCTAGAAATAAATTTTCTGAAAGGAGGAATAACTAGTTGTGTTACATGTAAAAAAGATGGGGACAAACTCTTTACCACGGCCCGTAGCAACAGAACAAGGGGTAATGGTTTTAAACTAAAAGAGAGTAGATTCAGAAGAGATATAAGGAAGAAATTTTTTACAATGAGGGTGGTGAAACACTGGCACAGGTTGCCCAGAGAGGTGGTAGATGCCCCACCCCTGGAAACATTGAAGGTCAGGTTGGATGGGGCTCTGAGCAACCTGATCTAGTTGAAAATGTCCCTGGTCATTGCAGGGGGGTTGGACTGTATGACTGTATGTCCCTTCCAATCCAAACCATTCTATGATTCTATGATTCTATGATTCTATGATTCTATGATTCTAGTTCTCTGCTGTCATTTCTGTTTCTTGCCTCTTGACTGCTGTTTCTTGACCTTTTGAAAACAGCATCATTAAGTATAAGCGATAATGTGACTCACTCAGATAATGCTAAAGCTCCAAGTGACCTCAAGAAGAGAAATCTGTGTGTTTTAGTAAAGTATCAGAATGTAGCACATCATTCTTTATAATGCACATAGCTATTTATTGCAACATATGGAATCAAAACAAACTCAAATACATAAATTAGCTGAGATTTATGTTGGAAAATATTGCTTATTTAAACATCTGGTGTTTTCCACAGCAGAAATCTTTTAACTGTGCTATTCTCATAAGTGTAGGAGTGTGAGTGAGAGCTAAGAATATGTGGAAATGAAGGGCAACCAGCCTTTTCCAAAAGGCTGGCCCTTGAATGTTAGCAGCAGCAGTGGAACCAAATTTCCACTTCTGAACTTTCGTTTTTCTTAGGTAGAATGATGGAACTGGCAAGCCAGCCAAAGACAAAAAGAGACCATAAAAGAATCTGAGAGGCAGTACAAATTTAGCTTTTAGGAATCACACTGCAAATTTTTCTTTCTGCTTGCAGACATACACAGCAGCACATGGATAAAAAAGAAATCCTAGTGAAGGGAAGAAAGATGACATTTGAACCATGAGCAGCCATGGTGTTTTTTTCATAAGGCACTCTTCAAAGCACTGCAGTTTTAACCCCAGCCCCCATTCATGGAAGCATTTACACAGGATCATATTGGAACAGTGACAATTACCTAAAATGCGATTTCTCTGCCACCCAGATTGGGGTATTACCTAGTTGTTAGAAGTTGTATTTTTCAGAGACAGATTTCCCAGTAGAGGAACAAGCACACTGGAAGTGGATCCCCAGAGAACTTCTTGGATGAAGAAGGGCACTGACAAAGTGCTATCTTAAACAGATGCACGGGAGCAGAATGAGATGTGATATTCCACCGCCAGCTCATCTCAACATTCATAAATTTTATGGAAATATCAAGTAGGAGAAAAGAGGAATAACTTTACAGCTTTGTCGAATGTACCCAGGCTAGTTGTGAGGAGTTTGCTACTCTAGCAGTGAAGCCATGGCAAGGTGAAGTTTAGCACACTCCAAATTGAACCATTTGCTTGCATTTTTGGCAAATGTTCAGTTACTGCAGCTTTCCAACCATGCTGCCTCAGCTGCACTGCTGACAGTGCCTCCACTGGGAATTTTAAAGGTAGTTCAAATATGCTTATACAAAAAATAAACAAATAAAACCAAAATACTAAAAGGTCCTGTCAAAACTAAGGAAAAAAAAAAAAAATATCAGGATTTACTTCTCTCTGCTTTGGCTGCTTCTAAAGCTGCAGGACCAACTTTAGCCTCTGACTACCTTCTTGACATTTCTTTCTTAAGGCAACATCTCAGATGGCAAGGGTTAGTATGTGAGGAGTAGGAAGCACTGAATGAGTGCTTTCATAACGTGATCTTTCTTTTATGCTCTCAGCTTAAAGACTCACAGATGATACTAGCTGATCCCCTCCTACTCTCTCCTATGCAAATATTAATCTTCACACAGCATGACAGTGTCTGTCCAGATTTGTCTGTATTCCTCTGCTGTCTTCAGTCATAACCCTGTGAAGAGGCAAATAAGATTTTTCAGATTTTTCTTGTACTAGGTGTTTCCCAACTATACATTTCAGATATAAATATTTTTTTGCAATAGTGTTATCTTATGTTTTTTCTACTTTTTTCCTCTTCAATGGTTTTGCCTTGGGCTTGTATACTAGATTTCAAAGGCTGACTTTAATATACTAGAACAGCTTGTTAACTTGTATTCCAATCTGGGTCTTTCATCTCAAAAACAGATTGCTCCATCAAAGCTACTTCTCAGTAAAATTTCAAAGATGCTCAAATGAAATCAGGGGTGGCAACTTAGGTTTCCTTCAGCTCCACAGAAAGCATAATAATGGTGCTCTCCTTTCTAATTTTGTCTTCAAAACATTTTGTACTGCTTATCAGAACAGCTGAAGAGAAGTAATCAGAAAAACATCTTTCCTATAGCAAAGCCAAAAAGTATGTAATAAACCGTTCTTAGTTTGAAAACAGTTGTTACAGCCAAGCTGGACTTTCAGAACATGTAAGATGATGCTTGTAAGGAAAGAGAGTATTTTACTATACTAGTTGATAAAGGAGGTAAAAACAGACTTGTGCATCTAGATCAATATGAAGGTTGTTTACATGTTAAGCTGGGGCTGATATTCGTAAGGAAGATTGGTAGCGCAAAATTATTGTAAAGATAATCTCTTTAAAAGGCCAGAGTTTCTGGAATAAAGACTACAACATACATCTCTAAACAACAAAATCAGCCTATGTTCAACTGGTATACAGTGAGAGCATAATAAATACAAAACACATCTTCACAGTAGTTGCGATGGAAGGAGTAAATACTTAGGTTTTTGTGGCAAAGTCTTCCAGCACCTTAAGTGTTGCACTTCTATTCATATAATGCATATTTTACTCCATGTGTGTTCTCCTTTATTTGATATATTCTGGTTTAATTAATTAGGGGTTAATTAAAACATGAACAGAGACACAACAATATGATAGCTTTGGTGTACAGTTTCGTGGCTTTGGAGAAGAGCAAATGGAACTTTAAGTTCTGGTATCTACGTTAAATGTCTGGACAAATGAAATTAATGGGTTTTTTGCCACATTTATAGGATCATAGAATCATAGAATCATTAAGGTTGGAAAAGACCTCTGAGATCATCAAGTCTAACCGTTACTGTAAGTGCCAGGTCCACCTCTAAACCATGTCCCTAAGCACCACATTCACATGTTTTTTTAACACTTCCAGGGACTGTGATTGCACGATTTCCCTGGGCAGTCTGTTCCAATGCCTAACCACTCTCTCCGTGGCGAAATTTTTCCTAATATCCAATCCAAATCTCCCCTGGCACAACTTGAGCCCATTGCCTCTCGTCTTGTTTCTTGCTCCCTGGGAGAAGAGACCAACCTCCACCTCACTACAGCCTCCTGTCAGGCAGTTGTAGAGAACAATAAGGTCTCCCCTCAGCCTCCTCTTCTCCAGACTGAACAACCCCAGCTCCCTCAGCCGCTCCTCATAAGACTTGTGCTCCAGACCCTTCACCAGCTTCGTTGCCCTTCTTTGGACACCCTCCAGCACCTCCATGTCCTTCTTGTAGGGAGGGGCCCAAAACTGAACACAGTACTCGAGGTGCGGCCTCACCAGTGCCGAGCAGAGGTGGACAATCACTTCCCTACTCATGATAGCCACACTATTTCTGATACAAGCCAGGATGCCATTGGCCCTCTTGGCCACCTGAGCACACTGCTGGCTCATGTTCAGGCAGCTGTCAACCAACACCCCCAGGTCCTTTTCCGCCAGGCAGCTCTCCAGCCACTCCTCCCCAAGCCTGTAGCGTTGCATGGGGTTGTTGTGACCCAAGTGCAAGACCCAGCACTTGGCCTTGTTGAACCTCATACAGTTGGCCTTGGCCCATTGATCCAGACTGTCCAGGTCCCTCTATAGGGCCTTCCTATCCTCCAGCAGATCAACACTCCCGCCCAACTTGGTGTCTTCTGCACTTGAGATCTGTCTTTACATTCCCTGAATAAACTTGTATTCATTCACAGGAGATGTTTTTTCATAAAGGATCACGTCTTGTCTTGGTGTGATACAGAAAGAAACGTTGTTAAGATATAACACATAAGGTTTCAACATATAGGCAAATTACCTGTGATAGATTGCTTTATTGCAAGTGATGATACTTTTATCTCATGAAAAATACTAAGTACCTTGAGCCTGCTTACCCCTCAATGAGTAAGCTGACAAGAAGCTGGAGACCACACCTGCACATGCTTTGCAATACATGTCACATGATAATTTGTCATGCAGCTACACGTTCATGAGTCCAAACCCTTACACTTGGGGAGGGGATGATGGGGTTTTATATCTTTTGGACTGTGTCAGAGGAAACAGAACTGGGTGAAATGACAGAACAGAGTGTTCCAGCACCCTTCTACAGCAATTGTCACACCCCTTGATCTGAATGCTGCTCAAATGAAACAAGGCTTCTGTCCTGGTTTCAGCTGGGATGGAGTTAATTTTCTTCCTAGTAGCTGGTATAGTGCTGTGTTTTGGATTTAGGATGAGAATAACATTGATAACAACTGATGTTTTAGTTTTTCCTCAGTAGTGTTTACACCAGTCAAGGACTTTTCAGCTTCTCATACTGCCCTGCCAATGAGGAGGCTGGAGGTGCATGAGAAGCTGGGAGGAGACACAGCCAGGACAGCTGACCCAGATGGCCAAAGGGCTATTCCATACCATATGACATCATGCTGAACAAAAAAACCTGGTGGGGTTGTCTGGGAGGGTGCGGCTGCTGCTTGGGAACTGGCTGGGCATCAGTCAGCAGCTGGTGAGCATTTGCATTGTGCAGCACTTGTTTTATATATTCTTTTGTCATTATTATTATTTTCCTTTCCTTTTCTGTCCTATTAAATTGTCTTTATCGCAACCCTCGAGTTTTACCTTTTTTCCCTGATTGTCTCCCCCATCTCACTGCGGGGGGAGTGAGCAAACAGCTGTGTGGTGTTTAGCTGCTTGCCAGGTTAAACCACGGCAGCTCCCTGTAAATAATTCACCGTCATTGCTACTGCTGCCTTTCGTAATTCTATAAGGCAAAGAAAATGAAAAGAAAAAACACAGAGCAAACCTACCTCGGAGAGCAGAGGTGACTTTGTAAAGTTGAGGACTGATATCCAGCAGTATAACTTCCCATTATCACCAGCAACTAACGGTAACAATTTCTGCAAAAGCTGCCTCAGGTATAGAAGTCATTGTTTGGTGCATTATTGAAATAACTTTTATTTGTGCCTAGGAAACTCTCTCATGCTTATTTTCCCTGAAACTTAGCTCCTTTCAGTGCTACAGAAACAAGCTTGAGCTTGACTCTGTTTCCTATAGCCAACAACTGATGTATTTTCTGTCTGTAGATTTTGTTTTCTCCTCAAACTTTACGGCTCTGTCTGCAACTCAGACATTACTATTTATTAGTACAGTACGTTCCTCTGCTTCAACTACTGAGACAGAGGTATATGACATTGACTTGATGCCTTAGCAAACAAAAAAGTAAAAGAATAATCAGATAGTTGACAAAAAGATTGCCAGTTAGAGTGGACTCTGACCTTTATAATACTTTGCAAATACCGGTTCATTTAAGGTTACCTTGTTCATGCAAAGTGAGAACTTCTTGTGATGAGGCTCCAAATCCATCCTGTTTGCTGATACGAAGGATCTCACTAGCAATTTCATCTAATTGAAATTATGAGAAACCTGTAATGTTACAATAGAACATTGTTTAATCTTAAGCTTCTTCATCAACTTATCCCTTGGCATTCAAAGGAGCAAAAACTGAGAGCAGACTAAACCAATCACTTTTACCGTGGCCACTGTTTCTTTACATGAAAGTTACTGCAATAGTTTGTCCCTGTTAAAATAAATATGAAAATAAACTAATGCAGATCTGCAGCTGCAAAGACATTATTTTAATAGCAGCTGACCTTCATGAGCTGCAGACATGATCCAAGTTAACCCTAATATCAGTGCCAAATCCTGCTCTGGGTACAGAATTACTACTAATCTGAGATAGATAGCTTCACCCTGAAACATGATGAGAGGACTTTGGGTCTCCTCTCAGGTAATCAATACCACTTGACTACAGGCCTGACAAAAGCATTTTGCTTGGTAAAATATCAACTTAATCAAGGCTGTGTGATCCAGGTGAAGTTAGTCAAGACACCTAAACTGACATATCTTTCTGCTGTGAAATGCTGAGAGAAATGCTAATTCATCTGAGCATAAGCAAAAAAGCAGTGGTAAGAATATCCTTGGGAGGGTTCTTCAGTCTCAGCAGCGGAGATAGGAAACAGGTATTTTCATCAGGCCAAAGAGAGATCAGGAAAGCTCTGAGGGATGCCTTAGACAACTGCATGGCTAGCCAGATCAAGATCAAGAGTAAGACATATCAGTAGACAAATATCTGGACAGATATGAGGGCTAGGAGAGTATCCAACCAGATTATGAAACAGATGATAGATTTTAGCAAGCAGATGACAGGAACAGAGTAAACAACCAAGAACCACAGCAGTGAGGGGAGAGGGTCAGACACCAGGAATGAGGGAACTAAGGCAGCAGCAGGGTCAGGACTGAAGCAGGGGTGATCAAAGGAGCAACCAAGACAGAGGAGCAGAAATCAGGTGCCTGAGAACGTGAGGTTTGCCTACATCCAAAGACACATTGGGCAGCAAAAAGCAACCTATACAATCCCATCACACATCTTGTATTTGCAAGAAACCATCAGTCAGCCTCCTGGGCCAACCTGCAGCAATATTACACAATTGTTGCAACAGGTTGCAGGCAGGTACAGGGCTCACACCCTTGGCAAACCTAGGCAGAGGCTTCCAGTAATCAGATGACTGGTTACAAATCACATCATTGTCTTACACTCACACACAGAGGTTCAGTTTATTCCTCTCCACTTCCCCACAACCACTGACGGGGAAGGAGACCCAGGTTCTTACACATAGCATGTAAAGCATGTGCTATGAAGCACCTGGATTTCCAAGGATGGATTTAACCTTGGGGTCAGGAGGAGGGCTGAACAGTCAGAACTGCATGGAAATACTGTTTCCTAATTAATAAAAAAAAATCTCTAAGTCAAACTGGAAATAAAAACTGTTATATATTGTACCCAGAAGTGCACAGGGTTTGGGAAGGATGTCCAAATAATTTTACTAAATTCTCTGTCACAAGAGACACTTGGTATTGATGTATTGAAATATTAGTGAATTTTTCCTTTAGCACTACTCTTTCCATAATCCTTTATGGTTCAGAGTTGCAGATACTTATCAAATAGAAAAATAAGGAAAACAGAAAATGTGAAGTACAACTGAAAAATTCCAGATGATGTCCCTAGTGTTGTGAGTTTTTGATGGAATTAATTAGGAATAGGGGCATGAAATGCTTCATTCTCTGAAGAAACATATGGACTTACTAATTTCCAGATAACAGCTAAAATCTTGGATGTCAGCCATTTATACTATCATCTGAAATATAATTTAAAAAGGGAAGGCAGAAAGAAATGTCAGGGGGTTGTTCAGCCTACTGAGGAGTGGGCTAAACCTCATGTTAAAATGTGTTGGTGTTTATGGAAATGTGTAGATTTCCCAGCACTCAAACTGGTGCTTCATAGTGAACTGCAAGTGAACTGATGTATAGACACATATTTTTTAGATGCAAATTATACACCTCATTGAATTTTGCAAATTAATCTAATATATTTATACCAACTTGTCACTTTAGTTATGGAGGCACTATTTCTTAACGATTATTATTTATTATTTAATAACCAAAGAGTTTATAATATTTCAGAAGTTCACATAATCCTGCATGTGTTCATCTGGCTATCCAGACTGTTTCTGAATTTTCTCAGCAAGTGTTTATGCACTCTACCTCTTTGTACAACCGCCATCAGATCCTCTCAAAGACATGGCCTACACATGCTTATTTCATGTCTTCATCAGTTCATCTCAGTTCATGTAGGAGACACCATGCCTGCTGTTACCAAAAGACACAATAACATTTTGGAGTATGATAGCTGCCATTACAAAATAAGCACAAATAAAAGAACGAATCAGTTTCCAAACTCTTTTGCTTGTACTTTGGGAGCATGACATAGAAATAATAGGCTCTATTCATAAACAGGAATGCATTTCATTTTTATGCTCCCATGTATTTTGGGGTTTTTTTTCCTTTTTCTTCCCATCTCCATCACTCTTCTCTCCCAGTGTTGTTAGTTTCCTAGAGCTCTTTCCATTTTGTCTGACAAATGATAGTTTTTATAAACACTTCATCCATTGTTTCATTATCAACACTCTTTCTTTATTAGAAAATAAAGCTTAAAACAAGGTTGTTGCACAATGTGGAGATACTTGAGCTAGCTCTGAATGAGCTGAAAACAGCATGAGAACACAAGTAGAGCTTTCTGCCTAAGCATGTTGCATGCTGTACATAGCACTGCACTGTGAGATGAAGATGTACCTGGACATTTGAGTTAGTTTTAGATTCAGGCACTTTAATTAACTGTATGAGGAAATCCTAATATTCTGCCAGAAAGCTACCCTTGGAGGTAAAAAATACTAAAGGATTAAATACTAAATTTAAATTTAATACCGAAGTATTTAATACTGAAGTATTTAATACTAAAGTATTTAAAGTAAACAAAGCTACAGAAACTTTTGTACATCAAGAAGAGGCGCTAGGCAGAAGTAATTCATGCCTATGAAAAGTCAATGAAGGTTTGTCGCGGGACTAATAAAGTCTATTCCAGCATTCGTGCAGTGAGGAGCTGAACTGACCAGAAGTCATCAATCTAGTCTGTAGAATACCTGATCCCTGACAAGTCCACGTAGACAGTACTTGAATGGCTGATAGAAAGCTAGGAAGGTCAACAATTTATTAGGAGTTACTGAAAAAAAACCTATCTAATTTTGCATGTAATATATAGCAGTATAAACATGTGGCTGGAGAACAAAATGCAAAATGATCATGGAAATTAAGGTAACAGTAGGAAAACTTGGAAAAGAAGACAATATAACATGTGAACAACCCCTTTTTAATGTGGCTTGACAGAATCTCTCAAATAAAATGGCCTGGGTAGTTAGTATTATTGAAGGACATTATTAACGCAGGCTGTTATGGATGTCCGTGCATGCTCCAAAAAATAAGTGAAAATTGTCAGCTACAGAATATAACGGATTTTTTCTTCCTGTTTGAAAGCATGGCTATCATCAAAGCTATATTCCAGATGCTTATGAGGCCAAGCCTGAAGCCTCTTCTGTAGGAAACAAACATACTTGAAAATAAAAATGTTTTAATAACTTGAAGGCAGCAAAGCTCATAAAGCCAATGGAAAAACAGAAACAATTCTTCCCCCAGGAGTTATATAGGTACAAACCTGCGTTTTAAAAGATTAAGCTCTCAATCCTGATGTGCAAGAAGTCAGGCAGAGGAGGCAGGAGGCCAGCTTCGCTAAGTCAAGACCTCTTAGCCAAACTGAAATACAAAACCAAAATGCATAGGCAGTGGAGGCAGGGATACACATCCTGGGGAGATTATAGGGGTATGGCCTGAGAGTGCAGGGAAGGGATGAGGAAAGCCAAGGCACAGCTGGAGCTGAACTTGGCTAGGGATGTGAAAAATAACAAGAAGGGTTTCCTCAGGTACCTAGGACAACAAACGAAGATGAAGGAAACTGTATCCCCCCGATGAGTGAAACAGCAGACCTGGCTACAACTGACATGGAGAAGGCTGAGGTACTCAACAATTTTTTTGCCTTGGTCTTCACCAGAGCCCAACTCACAGAATCCAAAGGCAGGGACTGGGAGAATTAAGTACTACCGCCCATAGGAGAAGATCATGTTCGAGACCATCTAAGGAACCTGGATGTGCACAAGTCCATGGAACCTGATGAGGTGCATCCGAGGGTCCTGAGGGAACTGGCAGATGAAGTTGCTAAGCCACTCTCCATCATATTTGAAAAGTTGTGGCAGATTGGCGAAGTTCCCAGTGACTGGAAAAGGGGAAACAAAATCCTCATTTTTAAAAGGGGAAAAATGAAAGACGCGGGGAGCTACAGGCCAGTCAGTCTTACCTCTGTGCCCAGCAAGATCATGGAGCAGATCCTCCTGGAAACTATGCTAAGGCACACGGAGAACAAAGAGGTGACCGGTGACAGCCAACGTGGCTTCACTAAGGGCAAATCGTGCCTGACAAATTTGGTGGCCTTCTATGATGGGGTTACACCATCGGTGGGTAAGGGAAGAGTGACTGACATCATCTACCTGGACTTGTGCAAAGCATTTGATACTGTCCCACACAATATCCTTGTCTCTAAAATGGAGAGACATAGATTTGATGGGTGGACCTCTTGGTGGGTAAGGAATTGGCTAGATGGTTGCACTTCAGAGAGTTGCAGTCAATGGCTTGATGTCTGAGTGGTGACCAGTGACGAGTGGCATTTCTCAGGGGTCCGTATTGGGACCAGTAGTATTTAACATCTTAACATCTTTGTCAGTGACCTGGACAGTGGGATGAAGTGCACCCTCACCAAGCTTCCAGATGGCACCAAGCTGAGTGGTGTGGTTGATACTCTAGAGGGAAGGGATGTCATGCAGAGGAACCTTGAAAGACTAGAGAGGTGGGCCTGTGCGAACCTCATGAAGTTAAACAAGGCCAAGTGCAAGGTCCTGCACCTGTATAGGGGCAATCCTCAACATGGATACAGGCTGGGTGATGAGTGGATTAAGAGCAGCCCTGCGGAGGAGGACTTGAGAGTATTGGTGGATGAAAAACTAAACATGAACCAGCAATGAGCGTTTGCAGCACAGAAGGCCATTCGCACCCTGGGCTGCATCAAAGGAAGCGTGCCCAGCAGGTGGAGGGAGGTGATTCTGCCCCTCTACTCTGCTCTGGTGAGACCCCACCTGGGGTACTGTGTCCAGCTGTGGAGCCCTCAGCGCAGAAAAGACATGGACCTGTTGGAGCGGGTCCAGAGGAGAGCCACAAAAATGATCAGAGGGGTGGAGCATCTCTCCTACGAGGACAGGCAGACAGAGTTGGGGTTATTCAGCCTGGAGAAGAGAAGGCTGCAGGGAGACCTTATTGTGGCCTTTCCATGCCCAAAGAGGGCTTATAAGCAAGATGGGGACAGACTTTTTAGCAGGGCCAGTTGCGATAGGATGAGGGGTAATGGTTTTAAACTAAAAGAGGGTAGATTCAGAAGAGATATAAGGAAGAAATTTTTTACGATGAGGGTGGTGAAACACTGGCACAGGTTGCCCAGAGAGGTGGTAGATGCCCCACCCCTGGAAACATTGAAGGTTAGGTTGGATGGGGCTCTGAGCAACCTGATCTAGTTGAAGATGTCCCTGCTCATTGCAGGGGGTTGGACTAGATGACCTTTAAAGGTCCCTTCCATCCCAAAGCAGTTTATGATTCTATGATTCATTCAGGGAAAACAGCGAACTCCTAATGGCTTGCACAGGGGCAGTTAAACAGGGACACTATTTTCTCACTGATTCCCAGCAAAAGCAACCTAAGAGTTTCCTACCTGAACCAGAAGGTTTCCTACCTGTTTTGTAAAGAAATATTCTTACGAACTTCTTATTCCTCCTGCTAGCCTGCATGAAATACAATGTTAGATACTGTTAGTAGCTACTTCTTACTCTCCTTCTTTAAACTTGTACTAATCTACAGCTTTTTGTTTTGAAATACAGATGCTCTAAAACTGAGATTGTAAACATCAGGCTGTTCAAGTGTATCCACTACTAGCAAAAATGAATTATCAGTCACCAAAACTCAGCTTTATCATGAAATAACCCCTTTATACAATGCACTACTTTACAAAGGGTCCTGACACTGAAGTCTAGGAAACCTGTTGCCCTTTGAGAGCAAATATTTATCTGAAAAGTGAGTAAGAAATCTCATGAGAGCAAGCATCTTGCCAAGATTTTTGCAGCACCCATGCTGCTATACAGCAAATCCATAAATCTTTACAAAGTTCAGGATGTCTTAGTTTTTCCACAGCATAACCTGGATAAATTGCCCAGAATAACAGATAAAATCCTGAAAAATCCTCTTAAAACACAAAAGAATTTTTTCAATAATATCTCTAATCTCAGTTTACATCTCTCATTTTACCAGTGATGCCTTTGACTAAGCATCCTGTTAGCACTAAATATAATCCTTCCAGAACTGATTTTGGCTAGGTTTGGAATACATTTTAGCTGAATTGATTTGATGCAAACTCCTTGGTCTACTGTTGCACCAGTAGTGTCCTGAGTACATATACCTTGATCTTAACACATTGGTATGGCCTTATCAGATGAAAAGTCAACTTTCGTCTTTCAGTATTTGGCACAATAGAACATAATGCATTCTATTTAACTGTTAAGGCTTACTTGTTAGTTCAGACTGTGAACAGAGTGGGCATCCATCTATCTGCACCGGACAGCATGGATATGGTATTGCACAAGCCCTGAGAGGAAAGCACAGAACACTGAATTTCATCAGCTTGCCTTGCCCAACTACATGAGTGTTTATATGCTTGTAATCTGAAAAATTACTTTTAAAAAGTATAAAATTATATTTTTCTTATGGAACGTAACTCCAAACTAAAAAAAGTGCCTTTTTTAATAGTTTGCTAATAAACTATAGGTGAGGTGAGGATTGCTGATATCTACACAGTGAATTATAAATGAGGTTTTTCCAATCATTAACATGCGATTTATCTGTGCTAATGATACCTGTTGACTAGCTATTTTGTGACAGAGAAAAACAACTCTGATTTTTATCTCATCGCTGAATAGACAAAAGCACATCCCAGATCTGTGTCCACTGCAAAGCAGTCCCTGCCAGTTTTTGCAGCTTGGCTGCGAAGCAAAAACATAGTTCTCTCAGTGTGCTACTTTCCATTTGGAAATATGTTCAGAAGCAGAAGTCACCCTGTGAAAAGTTAAGAAAAGAAATAGGAGAAGAAAGAGAATTTTTCTATCTTCAAACCTTGATAGTTCAGTAACCTAACTTTTAAATCTGGGGAAACTACTTTATTATTCCTGAGCAGTAAAAGCAAATCTCTGCTTAGTCACAGTTAAAACCGTGGTATTGACAACCACATTATTATTTCCCTGTCTTTTAAAGTCTTATGCAGTGAAATCCTAAAAATAATACAAACATGCTTCACAGAAATCTGACTAATCTTCTTTCTCCTAGGAAACTAGCTAGAAAGATATCAGGATCTTCTTTTCAAGTAATGCCAAATTATACAAATTTGAAAAAGAAATTCAAATTAACTTCTCATAAAATAGATATGAATTAAACAATCCAGATAGAGACCATGGAAAGAACAAGTAATCAGTAAAACTATTTAATTGTCTATAAGAAATGAAATAATTTCTACAACTGAAAAAATGAAAAGAGGCTAGAGGAAGAAATGCATTATTTAAGTGCTGATGAACTGAAATTCAGAGACGCACAATGTTGTCATCTTGGAGTTGGAGTGCTAGTGATGTAACAAACCCCAGGCAGCTCCTCGAATGCTGGTCAACATATATTGGAATATTAATACACCTACCAAGCTAAATTTCTGAATTGTCTGTTGCAGTACTAACTACGTGTATTCTCAGAGCTTAATACTAGAGGACCACACAAATATCCTTAGAGGCAAATAACTGAATTCATTTTAATTCCCTGAATCTTGCTTGCCTAAACAGAACAGCCATTTCTTACTCAGCAGAGGCTTTTCATATATAACTTATTCTTGGATAGAAGGAAATATCTTATTCTAATACGGGAAGAATGGTTCATTGACTTTATCATGCTTTGGATCAGGCTAAATAAAACCAATGAATCCCTGAAGGCAAATCTGTGTTATTTTCCTGGTCTGGAAAGAGCAGTAGCTGGGAAGCTCTATAGCTTATATCAGCAAGGTACACTGGGGGAAAGTGCTGGTCATACAATTTCAGTCAGACGTGGGCAAGGAAAAAATAACTTTAAAACTGGCATTCCAGAAACAAAGGTGAAATCTTGTCCACAGGGAAGTGGGCAGAAATTTTTTCTGTGATATTCAAGAAAGTAGCAGCATTACGTCCTCACTTTATTTCAATATCTTGTCACAAATCTATCATTGTCTCTGCGGTATGAATCACTTCTGTTGTTGCTTTGTTGATGGCAGTGGCAGAAATATCAACTAGCAGTGCTGTGGCTGCATAAATTTCATCCATACTACTACTTGATCTGTTTTAATCAACAACAGAGGGAAGGAAAAAGGATTCTTAAAACAGGGAACAGTGACCTTACAAAGTACTATATTATGTCCTTTCTATGTTCTATTTTCTTTATCTCTGTACACCCACAGAAGAAAGCTTAGAAGAAAAACAGGTAGGCAAACCTAATATCCCAGTGCCAAGAAGGCCTTCCCCATTTTGATCTTTTGCACAGTCTGCTAGGACATTGCTCCCAGATGGGATGGTTTCAGTGCCTGTGTCTCAGCACACTTTAAAGCGTCTCTGAGAGTGTTTTCTGCATGAGCTCTGCCCGGAAGCAGAACTCTTGATGTTGCTGATCTCTCTGGTGAGCTCAAACTAGCAAACAAAATAAGCTTTCAGGGTCTTTTATTTTCTTCCTCATTAAGCCTGAAAATTTGGCTTGTTCCAGATATATACCCTATGGCAGAAAAGCAAGCAAATAAGATTTCAGCAGGAGAAAGCACACGGCACGACTGTGACAATTTACAATCGAGCGGGTTAGGATTTGTTGCTAGCATATGGCTTAATTAAATAAAACCCTATTTTAAAAGGTTACTCTGTGTGCAGCTGTTAATATGTAAGCACTCAGTACTGAATGTAGAGAAAAGCTCTGAGGCAGTTTATTCATTTAAACATAAAAAAATAAGCACCAAAAGAGAAAACTGGACTTAATCTTTTGATTTCTTTATTCTAGTTTTATTAGTTGGAGGCAGCTCCTTAGGTAGCAAAGTTAAAATCCATAGACAGGAAAGTCCACTATGAAGTCTACAAACTCTTAGGCCCATATTCAACAGCAGAGGGAAACAGAATAGGAGAGAAAATATTTCTACACAGCAAGAAAAATCTGAGTCTGCCAAAGATGACTACAGTTGCAGCTATATTACTGCCAGCAGTGCATATGTTTCTTATGGGCAACTGAATGCTTTCCATTCAGTGTGCAAGAATCCTATTCTCTTGACCTATATTAACTGGAAATGCTCTAAAATTGTCTGAAACAGAGCCAGACAGAAACCTCCCAGATATAATTATTCCCTGCTCCGTAAAATGTCTGAATTTTTTTTACACATGTGTATATGGGATATTGTTCTTAGTGTCCCAGGGAGGAATAGATGCCTTCACTTAAAATTCAGAGAAAACAACAACAACAACAAGTCATTCCAAATATATTCCAAATATATGCAAATATTGCATCCTAAGTGGGCTTTTTGGCAAGCCCAAACAATCCAGATGAGGTATATTGTGGGAAGACACTAGGTCTCTCCTCTGGCCTATGTGCCTATATTTTCTCCTTAGAAACAGAGTGTACGTATGCGTGCTTGTGTGGATGGAAAACTGCACAGACAGATTTTGTCCTACAGGGAGTCAACGTGCTCAGGGCAAGTGTCCAGGTCTGGAAACTGGGAAGGTTTCCCAGATCCCAAAGTACAGACATAGCCACAGAGAGACAGGGTCTGGCTCCCCAGTTCTCTGGTTTTCATGCTCCAATTGTCCAAAAGGGTCTGAAAACAGGTCTAAAAGGCTTCACTGTTGTTTGCCTTTTCATAAAAGCTGTCTTCAAGGAAGAAAGGAGAAATGTGAATACTGACATGAAAAGCTTCAGATCTGAGCTCTCTGATCCTCATGGATCAGTTTGAACAGAAATCAAAAATAAGGACCCAAATAAGGTGCTGGACTGAGGCAGAAGAAAAAGTATCCAGCAGTAAAGCATAGCACATGAGAACACACTTTTCTGAGGAAATGTTGTAGCACAGCTCTTGAACAACATTCTATAAGCAGAACAAACAATATAGTCTCCCAGCCATTCCTTCTGTAGGCTTAGGAGAGAGCATTCAAAAATAAAAATACATTGAAGAGAGAGAGCTGCATCCAAACAGGCTACCAAGACAGTGGAACATCTTTGCTGGAAACCTATAGGCACAGTGTTTCCTCCTGTCCAATGGATTTGTGAAATACATAGTCTATGAAAAGTTTCCTATTCTTGTAGATCACCATTTCTGAGTTTCATAGGATTTCCAAGTGTTTCCCACAACAAGGATTAAATCACACCAAAACTTAAATCAAGCAACTTTGTATCAAATACCTAACAGAGTGTAGAAGTAATCTATGAAAGTAAAGATTATCACATCTCACTGAAACTCTAGAGAGGGTTTTTTCTTAGAGTTTTTTCACACACAACACTGACTAAGCTTCACTTTGCTCGCTTTCTGGATCAGACAACAAAATGATAAATGAAAATGATGCACTAGTACAATGCAATATTCTCCCATTTTCTTGACAGCATATGATTCAAATATTTCAAAAAATAATTAGATCAGACTAACTACATTTGAAGTGATAGCAATCTAATCCCTCCACTAAGGTTGCACTTTTCTCTCCATACTTCTAACAAATAAAAGATGCTTAATGTGGCTGATAGAAATAGAAATCTTATGTGTTGATCTCCTTCAGGCTACTAGTAACTTCATCTACTTCAATGTCAGTTGCCAAGGGAACCAACAAATTGAGTCAGCAATAAACAGGGTAATCAATTTTAGTTATTTTCCTCTGCCTTTCTGTACTAAGCCAAAATGTCCTCTTATCACAGTAAGCTGATCAAGCACAGGTTTCGGCTCTTGTTCAATTAATACAGCTCATATAAAAACCAATATTTCTGCTGTAACACAACAGTAGATCTTAACAGAGGAGTGAACTGAAAACTAGCCATGTTCACAAATTCCAAATCAAAGCTCTCAAAAATATCACAGCTGTTAGTAACTGACTTAAGAAATGCCTCATCCTTGAGAGGCAGATGGGCAGTGTAGACATATATGCTGGGATTAATTTGATCTTCGTTTTTCACCCACAGCCAGATAGCCCTGAACTGAGCAACATCAAAGAATCAAACCAGAAGGAAATAAATTGTGGGCTCAGGCTTAAGATACACCTGAAAACACTAAGGCAAGTCTGAGAGAGTAGAATGGCAATAAGATGTGAGTCTAGAAAAACATTTTGGAGGAAATTTTTAGTGGAAGAACCCTTGCTATTATAATCTTTGCATAGACAGCAATATGGTTCCTATTTGGAGTCCCTAAAAGAAGCAAAGAGAGATTATGACAGTCATGGCAGAACACAGTCCAAAACCCAGATATTGCTCAGTTCATGAGCAGTGGAATGTGGATCAAATGAGTTCTTGAAGTCAGGCACCCAGGCCACAACCTGTCTTTCAGCTGATATAGTCCAGGCTAAAGCCTGCTGAAGTCAATGAGAGTTTTTACCATGATAGTTTTGCATTAGGTGTCATCATTCAAATATGTCATACAATACACTGATAATAAACATAAATAATGTATTTAAGAGTAAAAGTGGAAAAAAATGACAGTATAAAACTTACAGAAAGAGCTACACATATAAAAACATAATACTTAACATACAATTCAGCCCTAAATCACTGTAACTCCTTTTTAAAAGAATAAAAGTGTGCCTTAATCTAAATTAGATGAGAAGAAAGATGAAAAAATAGAAAAAAAGTATTCCTGACTAACACTGAAAAGTGAAATTCCCAGTACTACAGAGAAGTTCCTATCCATGTTTTTTATTTAATGACACTGAGTTTCTACCACCTCTCTATCCGAACTATAGTTTAATATACTTAGAAATGACAGGAAATTTTTCTGTCCAGTCATTATAAAATCACACTAGAATAGTTTTGAAGCACCAACTACAAAGAAATTTGAAATCAAAGTAATCTCTATTGACTTCAAAGAGTAGTTTATATTATCTCTGTTTATAGGAAAGAGATTCACTACACTATGTTGAAGGGTGAAAGTGAATACTCTTTAGCAAGAGAATTCTTTTCTGAGAAGGCTAATTTAGCAGTTTTGCAGTCAAACTGGTTCTTGCAATTCTTCTGTGAGCAGTTCTGCTTCTCTTTGTGCCTCTCCTACTAATAGTACAAGCACATGGTAAAGTACAGATTCTTGAATTTGGTCCCTGAAAGCAAGTCTTCAACTCTGTCATTTTTGCAAGCTCTTCTGTTTCTTTTGAGGTAGACTTGTGTTCACTTGTCAGGCAGCCAAGCAAATTCCTTTTTCTCTTCTACTTAATATTTGATAAGGAACTACACCATTAGAAACCCAATTGCTTTGGAAGGCTGGTTTTTTACTTATTTTCAAACAGGAAGCTAGATTCAACATTTTGCCTAATATATATGAATTTCATTCCTTAGCTAAAATACAGCTATGCACTTAAATTTGCCCTCCAGCAAAGTGCCTTAAAAATCAAGCTGATCTGAAATAATTTCTTTTAAAAATAGAAAAATAACTTAATAAGTAAAAAAATATGTATGTGAATGCAAACATCATGTACCCATAAAGATTCTAACTTTTGCAGTACACGAGATCCCATCACCTGAATTTCCTTGGATGTTTCCATCCCCCTCTCCTGCTGATGCTGTCAGTCTGGAAGGACCATTCAGAAACTGCTGCCAATGAGAAATGTCAGTTCTGTTGTTTCATTCATAACCCTGGACTTAAAGGCAGCACTGAATAGGTAGTTATATCCCTTTCTTTGCTTCTATGTCTCCCTACTATGTTTAGCTGCTGAATCAGAATTTAATTATGTTAAAGATTGCTTGGATTCCTTTTGATAGGCTCAATTAGTATTTAGAAACGATATTGACTAATTTAGGAAAGAACAGAAACCCATCCAAAACTATCTAGTCAGACCTGTGTCTAACCACTGATACTCATTAATTCTGTTTTTATAAAGAATATCAGATATTCACTGCATTTGTATTACATACACAAAAATATCCCAGATGAAGAGATAATAAACCTTTGGAAAGGTTGATTTAAAAGTTGCCCTGAATGAATATGTAGTGGAAAGTATTAGAATTGGAAGATCACAGCCTACTAGTTCTGGCTTGTTAAACTCTTACTCTTGCCAAGATGTTGCTATAAGGAATGGCTTTGAATACTCCCCATACCTCATCTCTCTGAGGTAGTTCTGCCAACCTTCACCAGGCCGGGATATCACATCACTAAGACCAACGAGCTGGAAAGCATTTGGCAATTTGCTTAGAGGCCAAAGCACTCAGTCATGTCCTAGAAAAAAAAATCTCTTCAGTGTTTAGAATCAAAATAATTTAGAGCTTTGTTTTAAATTACTATCCTCATATTCAAAGATCAAAAGGTTTGTTTAGATGCTGCATTACCAGATTACCTTTTGTAACATTTCATCTGGCTCTTATCCAAGAAAAGAAAATATTTCCAGAAGTCCCACACCCTTCCTGTAGGCCGCAGTTCTACAAGTTCTATAAATATTCTAGCCAATAATAAGAAATTCTACTTGTTATTTGTCATAATAATATATATCTATACCTTTTTTTTCTGTTTTGTGATGAGCCATAAAACATGAGATTACCTTCTATAAAAACTGTAGGACTTGTTTACTCTGTTTATGCTAAGATTTTTGTGCTGTTTGTTTCTGATCTCCATTTTTTAAGAGAGAGGGAAATAATTTGTAAGTTAGAGTCTGCTTACAGGGCTATTATTAAAGCATCGTAACATTTATAAAGCATGCTTAGCATTTAACGCTGCTCTCAGTTGCTTTGTTAATATTTCTTAAATGGTAACTAATAATACAAAGTAAAGTCATTAAAAAGCCACAGATATTTAAATATAAACCATTGCTTTAGCACTCCATTTATTCTATTCTTGTGTTGATAACAGAAAAGGAAGTCAGGTAATTTACATATGTAATTTCTCTCACTGCAGCAGTAACAACAACAACAAAAATTCCAACACACATTAGCTACACAGTCAATATTTGCACATCAAAACTTATTTTCTGGCACAGTGGTACATTTCAGTCATCAGCCTGTGTTTAGTGGGTCTCAGAAATCATGGTCTCTTAGCAATTCCTTTAATTCAGCAATTCAGGTTGCACAGATGAAGGAGAGGTCTAAAGAACAGAAAATTAAATTTAGAAGTTGTGGTAATTGGTGGGCTTGGATAACAGGTTCAGTAGATGGCCCAACATTTTAGTACTCAGCAAGCTTGGTTAAACTTCAGCAGTAAGAGAAATATGCAAAATAAATTTAAATATATGATAGATGTGCTGTCAGCACCTTCAAATGCTTTAGCCTCCTTCCTCCTGGATTTATTTTACACTGATTCTCTGATAGCAATGACAGCCCGTTGCTCTTTTTTTTCCCTTCATGACAAATTGTGTGAAACAGTAGCACTGCAGAGCAGTCAACTGTGATTTAAACACTGAAGATATTTTTTTTCTAGGATGTGACCTCTGAGGAGGTTTCGCTGCTGGGAGCCCTGGCGATGCAGTTTGGAGTGACAGACAGTCCAGTCTCTTCAGCAATTTCTAAACAGTACATCATGCAAGGTGTTGACCACAAACATCACATGGCTGTCAGAAGTATTTTACTTTGGTTCAGGAGTGCACTTTTAGTGGTCACCACTTACTGTGCCTTGGCGCAAAATGTGGGGAGAACTAAGAGCCTCCAGTGTTGTTTCCTTTCAGACAATGCCCATCTGGAAGAGCTATTCCAGCTGCTAATACGTGTTCTGGCCAGCTGGGAAGATGAGAGGTTGTCTGAAGTAAAACTCGTGAAACGTGTGTTGCAGACACTGCGTCCTCCTCCTCAGCAGTTTTCCCATAGAGATCCTCTGCTCTCCTCTCTTCCTGTGCTGTTTGCTCTCACAGGCACTGCCAGTGGCAGCATCTCTTTGAAGCTTGTGCTTTCTCCCTAAGCAGAACTGGTTGCAGAATTGGTGACCTGCCCAAAAAATGCAAGGAGCTTCAGGTTCAAGGCAAGACTTATCTGTGCTGCTGGGTTATAACCTCTCTTTCCGTAGGTGCTGCTTTGCAGCTAGGAGGAGATGGGAGGACTCTGAAAGACAATCTGCTGAGCATACAGAAGAGCAAGATCTTGTGCAAAAGAGGTGGCAGTGGCAAACATAGGAATGGGCAGAATTGTGATTCTGAATCATGATTCTTTTTTTTTTTTAGGCTACTACAGTTTCATTTCACCCTTTCTTCTGAGCATAATCCTCCTCCTTATCCCTCTCCCTACATGTCTTTTGCTCTCTTTTCATTTGTATTTGCTTATTCATGAGGAGGAATTGATCCTTGCAGAAACTTATCTCATCTGGTTTGTAGTCCAGCTAAGGCATAGCTGTCTGAAGGACGATGCAACAAAGGTGGCCCTGGTTATGTGGTTAAAAGCTTGCAAAGTACAGTCCATTGTGGGATAAATGAGTAGCCTCAGCAATGCTTTAACAAAGCTTTGCACCAAAATAAGTCTGGATCCAGTCCTGAGTCTTCTTTTAAAAACATTTCAAGGCTGACAAGTCAGGTTTATTTATTGCACCTCCTATGCAGCCAAAACTGAATCGGTGTGATCATTTTTTTAAAGGGACCTGTACCTTCATCATTAACCTCCTTCCTCACCCCTGATTTCCTCTCTTAAATGACCATTGGTATGTAGTTAGACTGGAATCAAACAGTAAAATATTTCTCTGCAAATAATGGCAATCTTCTTAAAAGCACCAGAAGTGGTTGTCCCTTCTTTACTGTGGATTAGATTGAAAAGCCATTTGTAAGAATTACCATTGTCTTTATGAATTCTGGTTAGACTTTAAATTAAAGTTTTTATCTTCCTTTAATAAATAAATAATTTAAGGTATTCAGCTTAACCATTTATGCTGCTGTTAGCGACTTTAATGCTTCCCAGACTGATACAAATGAAAGTACAGTCCACATCATCAATTTTAATACACTCAGGGTTTTAGAGCACTCTATTTCTTAAATCTACACAAATAGTTGGTTTTCACTTTTGAATTTAATATATGCAATATAATTCTTTAATCTTTCAGAATCATTGTCTATATTATCTGAAACAGAAATACCAAGTGCCGACACACAAAAACACCGCCACAATGACTTTATAACTAATCAAACAAGAAACTGAGCATTTATTTCCTACCTGCTTCTGGAGTTCATAAAGTCCAGGGTCTATCCTTTGCTAAGCAAGCTGTGCTCCCTTTAAAGATGTCCATGTAATTATGAATGAAACCACAATACAAATTAATAAACTGATTGAGAAGAATTTTTTAAACAGAAAACCTAAACCAATACCACCAGAAAATCGGGGCTGCTGTATTTGTTTCAAATGACTACTCAGCCTTGAATTTACAGGTTGCAGAAATGATTTCTCAGATGTGTTCACTAGTCTCTAATTTTTATTTGAGCTCCACATTTTCTTTTACTCTTTATATATATATATTTATATGTTTATAAAATGGAATTGGAAATCTGCCTTAGGTAAAGGAACATGTCTGTTTGGAGCAGATTAGTATTTTCACCCTGATTTGCACAAGTGTAGCAAATAACAGCTACAGAATACCTGAGAAATATAGTTTTTATATATTATCCCAGACCAGCAAAACTTAAAATATCAAGTACTTAAAAATCACATGGACTGTGATGACATTATTCATGTGCTAAAATATTTGTCAGGATAAGGCCTGACAACAGTATAAGGCTGTGAAAAATCACAGATAATTCTCAGAAGTCATCCATAACATCAAAAAAAGCTATTCATGTCATATGCAAAGACTGTGGAATCTAGCCCTGTCTAACCACTATTTCACTCAGATTTGAAAGCACTGAAAACTATTAAATACCCGCTTATTCCTTAATCCATTTAGTGCCAGTGTACACTATGAGACATTCTATTATATGATGTCAATGGCTACTTTCCTAGAGAAATTAATGACACCCTACAGCATTCAATGAGAGCGGAAAGGGGAAAAGGGCTAAAGAGAAAATAAAAGGAAAGTAATTACTATGATTTTAGCTTGGACAACCATTTAGTTTCAAATATTCAGTGTCATGTGTTGCAATAAAATGGTGAAGAAATTTTGTCTCCCCTTCAGGATTAGTTGGTATACCCTGTTGTCAGCTGCTTAGTTCAGGATTCAAGTTAAACTTTTAAAATAACTCCTATGGGCAAATAGTTTTCACTGTCTGGTGAGAAACAGTGAGCTCATTTGCATGGTGAGGTTTAGCTGAAGCTTGAGACCGTTTTACAGCACTGTGTCTGACAGCTTGCAAAATAGAGCAGCCTCTGCAGCTTTTTTGAGAATGATAATTACATAGCTCTATTTCATTGATTTAGGATGCACAGACACAGTTATCTTTAAATGGTTGAAATTGCCTGACACTAAAAAATAATTCCACCCTACTTTATTTATAATTCATCTGGCTGGAATAATTCTGTATTTCATACCTTAGTGTCATCCTTTCCTGTAAGTACCTGATCTGAATGACACTACATAATATAATCCAAGAGAAACAAACCTTAAATGTTGAGGTTTCCACCACAGGAAAAATTGTTCTTCATGCTCAGTATTGACAGACCTCTTTCATTAAGTGACAATCAAAAGGGGCAAACAGAAATCACTGCTCATGGGTAACTGTCAAACTACACAGCGTGAAGGCTGACAGCTTCCCTGCAACACAGTCAGAGATAAACCTTCCTCCTCTCTGCACAGTGATACTAAAATCTTATTTGAGAAGCACAGCCAAAACTAAGCAAACTTCCATTCGCAGCCACTTTAAGGAAGTTTTCAAGTTATCCACTTTCATTCTTTAATTGTCAGTTAATGATGTGAATGATCCATTGATGAATTTTGCCCTAGGCCCTTCTGAAAGACAAAGGTTCAGTGCCAGCACTGCCTCACAGAGCAGTGAGATGGAGAACCACAGGAGCCAAGGAAATTCAACTTGGTCTTGACTGATATTCCTGCAAAAGCAACAGAAGCCAGAGCACCTGCTATTGCTAAATTAAAAAAAAAAAAAAAAAAAAAAAAAAAGAAAAAGATTCAGAAACGATAAAATTCAGACTATTTAGGGACAACTGGGACTTCACTGTGTGCTTGTTTCTCCAGGTCATTGATGAAAACATTGAATATAACCTGTCCCTCACCAGTCCTACGGACCTCCACTGCTAATTTGTTTCCACGCTGAAAAATTATCATTAAGCCCTACCCTTTACTTCCTACACCTTAATGAGTTTTCAGTTCTCAAAAGGACTTGTCCTCCAAACCTGAGGCAATTTACAAAACAAAAAATACTCAGAAATTCAGCTCAACCCTAATTATGATAAAGAAATGGACTCTTTCGAAATTCTTTTCGTGAGTTACATACACGCATGGTTGCAGACTGAGAACCAAATGTTAATAGGATATGCCAGGGGAAAGGAGGGAGGAAGGGAGAGAGGGACGAAACCTCTGTGCCTTGTTCGTTGCATCTTTTTTTGGCAGTGAGAGTGCCACAGAAACCCTCTTGGTGATCAGGAATATTATACAGTGCAAGAACGCTACAGGTGCTCAAAAGAGCACACTCCAGTATTTTAGAGGCACTCTTGAGTTAATAAACCACTCTGTAAAGGGAGTTATATAAGTAGCCTTACAATACTTCGTTTGCAGCATTCTTGATCATAAAGGATGCCAGAAAGTTAGCTGTAGTGAAAGAGCTCGCAAACAAAAACTGGTAAGATGCTCCAGGAACCATGATGTTAGAAAAATAAATGGCTAGGACAAATCAGTGGTATCTAGAAAACCTGAAAAAATTTAAGACTATAGCTTGACGAGTTAAAAATATTTATTTTCTCCAGCTGTAATAATACAACAGGGAAGCTGCTGGTAAGTACAAGTGAGTAAGCCCTACTAAACTGCAAAAGATGACTGAGAAAACCCACAGTTATACCAGAGGAAAAAAATCTTCCCAGTTGAAGTACCACAGATGACAGGTGTAAGTTTGTTTCCCCAAAGGGTCTTCCAAAACTCGTAGTGTTGATGACACATAAAATATCTGCATAAATATAATATGAAAGCACACAGCAAAGATCCCTCAGAGAACAATCATCCCTCTCTGGTCAACTGTATTTTGTAAGCATGTACACAAAATGGTAGATTATGAAATTGTTTAATATGTTATTTGGCTTCCAGAAAGGAAACAACACAGTTGCAGAGCCAGAGGAAATGGCAACGTATATTAGAACCTAGCTAGCAGAGAAAACAAAAGCAAAGCTGTAAAGCGCAAGAAAAAGGGACTATCCGACTGGGAAATGTTGTTGAAGAGTGGCATTCAATGGCCCATGGACATATAGGACATGATGAACCCTATGTTTCATTGTCAGAAACTTGACTTAAAAATTCTATTGTCACTTTAAAAGTATTTCACTTCTTTTGTGCCATCCTCAAATTCTGCATGTGTGTTACCTATACGAGTTTTATTTCTTGTGCAAGACTGGCTGAGACTAAATATTTCTTCATATTGAGTGGACCACTGTAATGAAAAGTATAAAATTACCACACTTGGAGACTTTCATGATCTTTTAGGTATATTCATACTTATAACAGGAATCTTTGACAGAACGTATTGTAAGAGGACTTAAAAGTTGGTATTTTAAATAAAGCCCATTTGCTTTTAGCCATTTGAACTCCTATCATGTTCTGTTCCTGTTTAAACTACCTACAGCCTGCAGGTCAAACACAATTCTTTCAATGAAACTTGTTTGTAAAGAAGTTAAGAATGCAATGTGGCACTGCAGAGATTAATTGAACTACCATGTTCCAAGGTAGTGTGTAATGAAATTGCTAAAAACTGCCCTGGAGTTTTCATTAGCACTAATACTTGAGACAGAAATGATTGTGTTCTTCATACAGTATAATTTGGTTAGGAAACAAATTTGATTATTCTCATAATCTTTCTGCATATTAATGATTTGAAAACAGTATCCAATATATTCAGCATATTTATCCCACTGAGCAGTGTAGCATGGTTGGCATGGTACTGGTTAGGAGAAATAAGGGTATGTTTTGAGTAGTGAGCTCTCAGGACTCACTCTTCCTTGTATCTCTGTATCTTAGCATGGAGGTCTCTGTGGGCCATGGACACTGCTTATGCTTGCCAGTATACACACTTGCCAGTTACCCCACTGCTTGCAGAAGTCATGCAACAATAATGCAACAGTCATACCTGTGCAGGTATGTTACCTAGGTATGAATTGCTTCAATAATAGGTCTTTTCCTGGAAGGCCGTATGCAGTTTTTGTTCCACAACTGAAAGAGAGATGCTGAACTTGAAATTATTCAGAAAAGAAGTCTAAGAATCATCCTGAGATCCATTTCTTAATCCCACCTGAACGAGATGAAGTGGTCTATAACTAATACATGAGGAGATTTCTAATACCAGGCAGTTCCTTCATGAAGCACAAAAGGCATAATAGAATTCCAACAATTAGAAGTTGACACTAGAAGACATTATTATTTTCAAGTGCTATAACAATCAGTGCGTGTACACAGTGGATTCTCTGCTAGTTGAACAATTTAGTTTAAGTCATTGATTGAATATTTATCATTGTGGTATAGAAATTATTGACTTATAAATATTTGTTTTGCAGCAGGTCAGGCTGATGTATTATAAGATTTGGCCTCTGCTCTTAAAATCTATGACTATGCTCTTTTTATGGAAGAGCATGATTTACTGCAAATGCTGCCTTCTGGCATTCCAGGTGACTTTGAATATACTTTTTTCCCCTTGGTCATTCTTGCTAAACAAATTTGACACTATAAGCAGATTCCCAGTGACAGTGATGTCAGAAAGTGAGTAAATAAGATGAATGAGCAGAAAAAATGAGTGAGCGCCTTGAAGAGCCTACCTACCATTTGTATGGTGCTTTTGCCTCAAAGTACTTTGCAAAGATTTATGACATGATTATCATCATAATTTGAAGGCTAGAGAGATTTGGAAGCAAACATTTAAATAACTTGTCAAAAGTTGTGTAGGAAAAGTTCAAAAGGGAGCCCAGCTGTCCTTCCAATCCCCAAACCTGGGCAGAGGACTACAGTGCCTCCTTTAGAAACATTATAGATATGTTGGAACCATTGACAAAGATCCTGATCTGACAGAGGAATTAATAGATCATTTACTCAGAAGCATAACTGTGAACTTCATGAATGCCCAGCTGTAAAGTGATAAGCACAGGACTAACACAGACTGGAAAATAAATTGTTATTATATATGTATATATATATAAAAAATAAATTTATATATTAAACAGGGAAATAAAAACAGGTTTAAATGGAGGTAGCACCTTACATCAGAATTTCTTTTCATACTATTCATACTAGACAAACAAGAGGGAGACTACCAGTTTTGCTCCAAAACTGTATCACAATAAAAGTAATTTATCACCGCTGAACCGCAAAACTCTGTCTTCAAATGAGTTCCCACTTTTTATGATCAAAACATGTCTATTTTAAGGCTAAAATGAATAAATGACACCCAGGCAGTGATACAACACAAGGAAGACAGACAAAGCTCACCCATTACACACAATTTAGTGAGCCATCAAATGAGGAATGGGATTACCATATTGCAACATACTAGTGGGCCCACTAAGTGACAAGAAAGACAAGGCAAAAAGTTAGTGACACAAGGTTTAGTATCCCTGTTCCATATTCAGACCAAAGGGGTAGCAGAAATGCAAGTCTACACAGCACAGCTGGAAGAAAAGCACGTCTGCTATGTGCAGATCTTACAGGAGCAATCACTGGCAATCCCTATATATCCAGCAATGCACAGCTGAGTATTGCTATTGAGGATGTGCGCTTGACACTGGGGATGTTTCTGTTCTAAAAATAGAAGTTGTGCCCCACAAAACTGTATTCCATCCTTGAACCATGACTTCACTGTTGAAATAACTGTAATAAGCAATATATTTGCTGAATCAGGCCTGATGACTAGCTACACAATAGAAAGGGAACAGAGCTGAGTGTCTTTGTCATCATTGGGAGTGGATGGCAGTGACTGGAAATAGCAAATGTTACGTTTGAGCTGGCATAGATTAGGAACAAAGAAATAAAGAATTAATGGCTGGATTAACAAAAGCATTAAAAGACTTTGCCATCACTGTAGGTACCTAAATTAAAAAAGAAAAAAAAAAAAGTCCTGTGCCCCTGCCATCTACACATGAAGATGTATAGCAATCCTTCGTGCTCAAATTTCTAAGATTAATGTTAGTTAGGATATGGACGATATTACCATGATACAATTTTTTGACAGTTTTGATAATACTAGGCTGCTTAATGCCTTCCTCTTGCTTTGAAAATACCAAGCAGGTTCTTTGTTTCTCCTCCCTGCTGAGGACTATATTTGTATAGGTTTTCAAAGCACACCTAATAGATCTCTACATAGGAAAATGTCATTCTCATTTGTCTAGGAGCTGTGTGTGGTGAAATGCATTTAAATGGAATCATGCCTGATACAACCTCAACACCCACCTTTGCCTCCCAGAAACATGAACTAATTAACAGGTGGTTGAGAGCTCTCTGAACCCTTCCTGTAGAAGGATGTGGCAGTTAGCACAATATTGCATTTTAAGCTGTGTGGACAAAATTACTGTTGCTTTCTGCTATTAGCAGTTCCTATAAGTACATTCATCTAATTCTTGAGTAGTCACTCACCTTTTATAGTTTTTACCCAAGGTTTTTAGACTTCAACTTAAATATGAAGCGCATTTGTGTATATTTTTGTACATGTTTAACTGAAAACACTCTACACTGAGAAAGGCAGACCTGACACTGAGCAAACTGTTCACATGAAGTTTAGAATATTAAACTTAAGTGTTGAACTGTGATAAAAGAAGAATTTTCTTCATGACACCTTAAGGTAAATAATTGCATCCCTGTGGTTTAACTCTATCACTCAGCAATGGAAGTGCACCCTGAGATACTTGCTTCCACTCCCTCTTCCCTTCCAGAGAAGAACCACCAAAAAGTCACAAGGGAACTGAATATAAATCAAATACAAAGGAATAAGCTCTCAGGTCTTTATCCAGAAAGGATTACAGGCATTTCCTTGGAGTGCAGAGCATTTTCACCCTTTGCTTCTGCACTTGTTGGTGTGCAGCATATTGCAGAATTAAATACTGCAGGTTTCCTCTAATGCCAATAGGAAATTTTCCATTCATCCTTCAGCAGTGCTAAAACATGGTCTTCAGCCATTTTATGTAAATCTTTTACTTGCTATGGTACAAAAATGCAAGTAGCATGGTTACCGCTTTTCAACTTAGCTCAATCACATTATTCACTGTTGTTTATTACTGCTAGTAGGAGAAACTGGTGGCAATCACTTGTTTTCTAAAAAGAGAAAATCAATCATCAGCAGCATGGGGGAAAACTCTTGGATATTCTTCACTTAACCAGCATGTCAAGCACAGCTCCTTCCTCTCTTTTTCTCTTTTTTCCTTCAGAGCAAAGCTAGCAATATTTCTACGTCTGGTATCTCCTTAAGCCTTCTCTTACCTGTCTGCTTATTCCTCTAAAGAAAAATCAACTTTCTGTAAAGAACAGTAAAATCTATCTTTGTTTTCAACAGTGATGTGATTCTATGTGATGGACACTTCCTGTTTCGAATTGTTGGTTATGTAAAGGATCTTAACAGCTTCTTATATTTATCGTAAACCAAGAGAAGTGTTTGCATTCTTCAGCGATGTTAGATATGATTTACTGATGCTGAATTCCCAATGAGTGGATTCTAGCTTTTTCAGAGAAGACACTCTAGAAGCCTAATAACTGGCACAGAGTGCAAAGACCTTAGATGCACAAAAGAGGTTACTTTACTAGGTGTGCAGGTGTAAAGTCAGTCCTCACCCAGTATTAATCAGGCTCTACTAATTAACTTTGAAAGAACAGATTAGAATTTACTGAATATTTGTAAAATTCTTTTCTCTCTTCATTGCATTCCCTCATGTTGTATTTTCAGTTATTCGTTAGTATCTTTCCACCAAGAACAGGAAAAATATTCTTGACTTTTCATTTAGTCAAAGCTTGTCAGTGGAGATACATTAATACCTACTTGGATGCAAGGAACAAAAAAAAAGGTTAATAAATCTTCTGAAAAATATGGCCAGTATTTATCGAA
>NC_138858.1:12148645-12199301 GCF_965183815.1 Platalea leucorodia | reverse complement strand
TGCCACAACATGCGGCCAGGACATCAGCACGTGCCGGCAGCACGGGGCCAGTCTGCCAGGACCTGCCTCCTCCGGGTGAGGGTAACGGGGGCACTGGGCAAGAGACACCCCGCCCCCCAAGAGGCAGGACACATGCCAGGACAGGCTCCCAGCCAGCCCAGGTGGCCAGCGTGCCTCACCTGGATGCCAGACCGCTGCCCATGGGGTCTCTCTGTAAGGGGGACGGCCTTCACCCAGGGCTGGTACAGGGCTTCACTGGAAGAGCTGCCCTCTCCTTTCCCCAGGCTGGGCCTTTCCCTCTTGGAAGGCCCTCACGGGGTAAAGGCACGTCAGGCTGCTCCCGGGGAGGCAGACTTCTTTTTGGTGAGTGCTGGGACTTGCACCTTCACCCAGGCAGGAGGGGTCCGGCTCCCAGCCGAGGGCTGCAGCGCAAGACATCGCAGCAAGCACAGTGCTCCTCCACCCGCAAGCGGGACAGACTCACCCACCTGGGCGTCGTGGATGAACCAAGGGGACACTGGGATGCGTGCCCCGCAGCACGCCAGTGACAGTCCTGCCTGCCATTCCCACTGGCAGCACGCACCCGCAGCACCACAGGACCCTACCAGCTCTCCCCACTTCAGATGGTGATGGAGTTGGTGCTGGAGAACTGAGATACGTAGGAAGCCAGGATGGGGTTGGTGGGAAGGACTTTGATCGGCAAGTCCCAGCTGAAAGTGTCCACTTCCATCTGCTCCACCCCAGTCCAGGTGACAGCCTCCGACTGGCTCCCACGAACCAAGCAAGTCCCCGCCGACTCCCCGGAGGTCACAAACTCGAAGTGCAGCCTCCACTTCAGGGACACTGTGGGCAAGAGGAGGGTCAGCAGCCTACACCACAAGGGACGGGGACAGCAGCTGTCTCAGCGCTGGCTGTCCTGGCAAGGGGACACGCAAATAAGCCCACTCACGCAGGCCAGCTCCCTCCCACAGGACACAGCCCTGCTGAGCATCCTCCTGTGGAGACAAGCAGGGGCAGGTCCCTTCCCTGGTGGCCACTAACCGATGTTGGTGGTGAATCCCGGGGTAGAGCTGAGCGGGATGGGCAGGCTGAAGCTGCTCTGGGCTGTGTGCAGGCAGGCTTCCTGATGGCGGGCGTGCGTGCTGAAGGAGATGGGTTGCCCCCGCCGGCGCTGGAACTCCTCCTGGATACTCTCCTCCGTCTGCAGGCTCACGGAGAACTGCAGGGCAATCGGCAGGGTGCTCGCTCTCACAGCCTCACGCAGCCCCGGGGCCTCCGTTTCGCAAATGAGCTCAGAACTGGAGCCCTCCCCCACCTCACACCCCAAACGGTGTCCTCATCTGGGTCCCACCAGAAACCCTCACTAGAAAGCCCACTGCAGCCCACTGCAACCCAAATCCCTTCTTCCTCTCCCCCACGTGAAACCTCTGCCTCTCCCCACAGTGACCCCAAAGCCAGCACTGACCTGCAGACATGGGATGTCTCCTTCTGAGAAGTTAAAGGTCCCAATGACATCCTCTCCGATCTTATACACGGTCTTAAAGATGCAGAACGTCCCCACCTTCCCACGAGTGTTGCTTATGTTATACAGGTCTGTGGAGCAAGAAGAGGGGGGCGAAAGGGTTGCAGCAGGATGAGAGGATGACGATTAATCACAGAGCCCTGCTGCTTGGGCGGGAAGGACGCCCTGGAGGCGGCATTCCCTTTGGGAAAGGCCTGCAGCGAGCAAGAGCAAACCACACGCTGGCTGCGATACGCTGGGGAGAGGGTCTCTCTGGCTGAGTCAGGAAGAGCCTGAGACTGGCAGGGAGGAGCCCACGGGAAACTCTGACCCAAACGGGCCCTGATGGAGCTGCTCCACAGCTCCAGTCAGAGTTTCGCTTTGCCAGTGACAGATTTTTGCAGTGAGCCCCGAGCTATGCTTCACGCCCAGGTTAGGACAGCAGGTTCAAGCAGGGGATATGACCTACGCAGGCTGCGTCGGGAGGTGGCCACCATGAGCAGTTCTGTCGCCAGGTCCGCCAGGCGAGAGTCTTTCTTCAAGCCCTCCTCCTCCTCCAGGAAGGGGTTTGAGGGTGCAACGGCCTCATCCTGTGGGAATTGGTAATCCTTGAGCCCTGGGGAGAAGGTGAGAGCGTCAGTGGGGCAGGGCACAGCCAGGCCGGTGTCTGCAGGGAGGGCGGCACGTGGCCTTACCGTGCAGCACAAGGACACGGAAGGGAACGCGCAGGAGCTTGATGGGGGAGTTGACACGCTGGCAGCCGATGGTCAGCTTGTACACGTACTTCACCGACTGTCCCCGGAAAGAGGGAGGGCCGTCTATGGGCAGCGTCTCACAGTACGAATCTGCAAGGAGCGCAGAAAAGATTGCTTTCCAAGACTAAAAGGAAGCTCCTGGAACTGTCGTTCGCAGGCTCCCTGCACTGAGGGCTAGAAACAGCAGCGGGGCTGAGCTAGGGACAGGGCCCGGTGCTTTCTGCCGTCTCCTCTTTCCCACAGCAGGCCAAGCACACCCCGGGCTTCCCTGCACCAGCGCGCTCCTCCTCACATCACACGCGCCGTCATCCAGATGTTGCTTCCAGCACATACAACCACACACACAAACTCTGCCTCAAAAGAATGTGAAAGATGTAAAATCCAGGAACACAAACACATGAGAGCTAAACTTACTCATCACGAGTTCAACCTGAACTTGCCTCTGCGCACTTCCTTCGCATGCCGCGTTCACGATCCAGTCACATGCCGCAGTCTCCTCAGGGCTCTGCCCCATGGGGCGGAGAGGTGCTGATCAATACCTCATGCCTCTTTTGATACTCGCTTTACACAAACCCCAAACTCAGCAACAAAAATTAGTTTCTTCCTGTGTTTTCCCCTGAAGCACCGGGTCTAAATGGCCAAGAAACAATTAAGAGACCTTCACAACAACCTGTGGCGTATCCCCCTTGACAGACTGATGACTTAGACCACAAAGCCTCTGACTCCGAGACCTGTGAGATGCCGGGGCTTGGCTCCACACCACACTCAGCCCTCTCGAAGCCCCTTGGCCACCACACAAACCCCAACGCTTCTCAACGCAGCGTGAACACTTCTGCAGCTTTCCCAAACTGCATGCCGTATAACAAGAAAGGCGCAAACAGTGAACTGTGGAAAGTCTCCACCTCTCTGGCTTGCCCACCATGACGCAGATACACCCTGCCAGAGGAAGGGCAGCATCCTGCCGTGAAACCACAAATCCTTCCCCACGTCTGGCACATCCTAAACATTGAGGCTTAGATTAAAAGCTAGGGTTACATTTTAAATAGAACTTCGAGATTTAAAATAACAGAACTGGAAGGAAGAAAAAAGCCCATGCTAGTGCATAGCACCCACAAGCTGTCACACCTTAAAATACAAGGCTGTCCTGCTGGACCAGGGTGCAGGTAAAGCCGAGAACTGTCCTGACAGGGAGGAAAATCAGGTATTTCCAAGGAAGGAAGCAGACTGCTGTAACCCCCTGTACCAGGCTTAACAAGAGGGCTCACAAAGACCTTCGTGCTCAGTGAGGATAATGTAAGCGGAGACCACCGCTGCCTGAGGAGGATAGGCTGTTTGTTGTCTGGCACAGGAATGCCGAGACTCGGGAAGTCCCAGCTTCCGTGTGTATCCCAGAAAGAAGCACATTCCTGGTGCTACAGATGCCTTCCTTACCCACCCGCTGTACGCTCCGACTGGGCTCCCAGCCCGTGTCCAGGCTGCCTCCATTTCCTCCCCTCTCTGTGATCTACCAAATATTTGAAGGTATTACAAAACTGGAGAGGAGGCAAAAACAGCCACAGAAATGACTTGAGGGCTTGAAAAAATGTTTTATGGTGACAAATTTAAAGAGCTCAGTCTGGGCAGTGTGTCAAAGGGATGGGAGGTGAGTCAACTTCAACATATAGGCACAATAACAAGGAGAAGATATTGGGGAATGAGCTGGTCAGCAACTGAAAACAAGGGCTTTTATCAAGAGACAGCCTGACACAACCTCAGCTATACGTGCCAGCTCTGGCTACAGTTTAATAACATAGTACTCTGCTAAAGCAGAATTAAGATTTCTTGGGGCCTTTTTTTGCCTTTTCAAACTGTGTAGCAAAACTCAAAACTTCTGAAAAACAGGAAATGAAGAATTAAGATACACACCCACACAGCCTTAACTCTGCCTCCACAGAGCTGGCAGGAGCCCCCAGGAATGATCTGCACGCGTGCCAGCTTGCAGTCTCGCGTGAGAGGAGCAGCACCACAGGCCGACGGGATCGGTGTGAGCAGCCTGGCAGAGCCGTAGCTGTGAAACGGGGGTTTCAGTGCTAAAAAGCCCAGTGCCACACACAGCAGCATTGCACGCAACACGTGCAATGGATGCGCGCATCACGCAGCCAAGGGGAAAGGCTGTAACATATGGCAAAGGAACCTCAAATTGTAGTTTGCATCCTTCCTATGGAGCTGCACCCAACCATACAGCAGATGCAGGCTGCTCGCGCCAGTGTCACCCAGTGGCAGAGCGGACGCACGCTCACACACAATACAACATCACTGGGAGGGACAGACTATCGCTAGCTTAGCTGGGGGCTGAATAGCTTCTGCCTGCAAAGCCAGTGCACAAGGAAATCCTCTCAATCCATCCCAGTCACCTGGAGGCTGGACTGTCATCATTGATCTGCTCTCCCAGAGACTGCCCAGCCTGCCTGAGATGCTCCAGGAAAAGGGGCTTCCCCCTGCTCCCAGGAAATAGATGCTCCAGCTCCACACCAGCCAGCAGCGAGGAGCACAGGAGAACGGAGGTGAGGCTCAGGCCAGCTGAGATTTCTGCCTCCTCCTCCTCCCTGGCACAGCGGCTTTCAGAGAGCACAGGGGACCTCGGCTCCGATGCGGCAAAGCCAGCTCCTTTCCCCCGCATGCTGCTGTAGAATAGTAAGTAAATAACTAAATGGGCTCAGACGATAGGCTTTGCAGTTCAGGAGACACAGCCCCAGACAGCACTGCCACACCCCGCTAACCAGCTAGCCAAGCCAGGCTGGCTTCACCCTGTCCACCTTTCCCTCCAGTCAGGCCCCTCCAAGCCTAGAAAGGCAGGAGGTCCCAGCTTCAAAACCACCATGTCACAGCCTGCAGCCTCTTGGTCTCACTTGCAGCTCTGCTCTCACCACCCCAGAGCTCAAGGCTCCAGCGGAGCCCCCTCCAGCACAGGCACTGCCTCTCCGCTCCCTTTGCTGTGTGACTTGAGAGGTCGCCGTCAACTGTTCCCAGCGCATCCCGAGGACAACCAGAGGAAGCTGTCCACGTGTAGCCTGCAATGCCTAACGTTACACCGCCGCTGGACCACGGGCCGCTGGAACGCAAAGGAGATCTGACACATGCTGACAGGCTGGGTCATGCAGCCACCGACCAAGAGACAACAGCACATACTTGTATTTTCACAGCTGTCTACTCAGGTAGAAGAAGCTGCCTGGAACAATGAAAACAAGTTGCTGCAAATTCCTTGTGAAAATGATGAAAATTTCTCTAAACAGCCAAAGGGAAAGTAGTGATGAAGGAGAGCTTAAAGGGGACCCACTGGAAGGACACCATTTGAGGGCTCTGGAGACGTGGAGACCTTTGAGCAGAGAAGGTGAGAAGCGCTCACTTTTACAGCAGGAAAACTAGAACAGGCAGAAGACTCTGTGATCTCCAGGACAGCCACAACCCGAAGAGGAAGCACGGACCTTCGGAGGACGCCAGCCTAAATCCCAAAAATAGTCCAGTGTGGCTGAAGAAATAAAGGCAAGGAAATGCAGGTGCGCGTCACCGTTCCTTCAGCTGCGGCCAGGTGTTTCAAAACATTTTATGCCTCGCAGCTACACAATCGACCTGCGGCAAAGGACACGGGCCAGGGGCAGGACTGAGGGAGACGTTGCAGTATGCAGCCCTCATACGGTGGAGAACAGACTCTGGACGATGCAGCAGTTCCTTAGCACTCATGCTCCCACCAAAGCACCTCACCTTCCGTGAGCACCAGGGTCTCCCGCTTGCAGCACTCTGGTCTGCAAAGCCAGCCTGGAGAGCGGGGCTCCCCAGAGGCGAGCTCTCTGAGCAGGGGAAGAGAAGACAGGACTCACAGGACTTTGACTCCCCAGGATCCAGGCGCAAGTCGCAGAAGAGAATCTTTGGTGGAGTGGACAGGATACACTGACCCCGCTCTCCTGGAAGAGAAGAAGAACCACGTGAAGGCTGCCCAGCCTCGGGGGACACTCACTGCGCCCAGGCCACCCGGGCCTTATCCTCACGGGAAGGACTGGGGAGCAGAAGGGGTCAAGGAGGAAATATCTCATGCCCTGGTCAGATCATGAGACATTCCCAGAACAGCTGGACAGACAACCCTCACGTTTCGCTCCACGCTAGCGCCATTTTGATCTCAGTATTAACAAGGTCCTGCAGCAGCCATCACCAGGGAATCACACAACAAGAGCAACATGTACTTCCCGCTCGCTTCTACGCGTGCTGCCCTCAAGACACACGTTATCGTCTGCTTGACTCCTTGCTGTGCTCTCACCGTCCCTACCCGGGGTTACAGGAGTAGCACTCACCTCTGTTGGGGACGAAGACTGTCTCGTTCTCTGCCTGCACGTCGTGCTTGCTGCCATCAGAGGGAGGGAGTGCTACCCGGTTCTCGCTGGCGTGAAACTGGCAGTGGATCTGGGCGCTGGCCCACGCCAGCATCTCACTGAGAGCAAAGAAGAGCAACACTCGTGTCTATGCTTTAAACCTGGATTACAGCAAGCATGAAGTGACATGCAGAGCAGCATTCCGAGGCGCCTCCGGTGATAACGCGACCATCAGGGAAGTGGGCAGACTCAAAAGCAACAAATATCTGCAGCCTGGGTTCAGCTGCCCCTGCCCACAGCACCTGGCTGCCCCACGCTCGACACTCCCGAGGGCAGGCAGGGCACAGCCGTGCTCCCTCCCCACAGCACCGTCCCCCTCAGGAACATCAACTTCTGGTTGTGTCAGACCAGAGAAGGACGCTCCTGGGTCCTTCACAAGGACCGATTTTCTCCTCATGATGCAAGGGGTTCGCTGACAGCTACACGGGAGGCGAAGGTGTCATTTTGCCCCCTCTCTGTACAGCCACCAGAACTGCTTCCATCAAGCATGAAAAACAGTCCCATGGTTTGGACTCTGCTACGACCTCAGCCATTCCACAGGACATTTCTCATGGCATTACGGACAGCCTTCAGTTTCCAAAACAGTCATCTATTTTTATTTCAATAGCGGTCTCGTTAATTTAGCCAGTGTATGGTTCCCCTGGTGTTTTCTATCACGATCTGATTAGTAAGCACTGCCACCAGAGTTTTAGATGGCACAGGGATTTTTTGTGGCACACGGATCTCTCTCGATGTGACACATCAAAGCAGTTAAACGTCTAGACAAACCAGAGAAAAAGGCGTGCTGCGTTCGCTTCAGCTGACTAATAATGTGCTATTTGATCTTTTCTATGTGCTGGATGCCTTTACCCAAATATGCGTTGCTTACTTTACCCAGTTATCTCTAACCCCACAATTGTAATTCTGTATCTTCAAAAGTACCAGCACGGCTTTTCCATAAGGGCTGCCATAAGGTATCTGCTATATGGAAACAGAGAAATGCTCTTGCTTAAGAGACAATGTTTACTAATTTTATATAAGCTTAGCATGACTACAGTACCTTCAAACATTGTATTTTGAATCTTTTTTTTCCCTCCCATTTATTTTCAGATTGCGCAACAATAGGCCACGGGATTGTTTTCTTTTTTTTAACCAGACGCTCAAAACAAAATTTGCATGTGCCTGCCTACCAGCAGACCCGGCTCGTCCAGCTGGCAGGGCGCAGAAGGATCCTGCACTGGTGCTGAGGTCTCTTCCCTCCTCTCTCACCTTCCCCTACAACTCCTGTAGCCCACAAGGCCCCTGCTCCACACAGCCTTGGGGCAGAAGAGCTTTGTTTCCTGTACGCCTCCTACACCACAATCAAATTCACTTTCTGCCATTTACTTACTGTCCTTCAGTTCCGTCCCTATGCTTGAAATGCGTGCCTCTCGGTTCCTCCACCAGCACCGCAGCTTTTGCTAGCCCTGAAATCTTCCAGTCCCCGACAGGTCTATCTGCCTGTTGCAGTGACTGTGCTTTGATCTGGCTCATGCCTTTACGCAACCCACAACTTCAGTTTCCAAACCACCAATCTATTTGGCGTTGCCACTCGTATGACTTAGCCAGGTCCCGTCAGTTTGGGCACCTGCTTTTTTACTTTAAAAACCTTCCTTTTTCCAAGAGGCAGTTTTCTACGGACCACGACACACCTGAAGTTCCCAAATGAAGCTCCCGTAACTGCGCTGCAAACCTCCAAAACTGTTCCACCTGGTACCTTTGCAGTCCCATGTTTTGGAACCAGGAAAAACAGTGCTGTCACTACACAAGAGAAAACTCTGGAAAGCTAGACGTTTACGCCACAGCTGAATTTGAAAGCTGAATTCAGCAGGCAAGAGGAACGAGGAAGAAAAGGTGGAAAGTTAAGGAAAGCAATAAACAAAGAAGCCCTGCAGCGGTAATACAAGAGACTGCTTTGCTGCTGCTGAGACTGCAAGCGCTGGAAAAACAAAACAATCACATGTGAAATGCGTACTGGTGATGAAAAGATGCTGAACCTGACAGGGCTGGAAATGGACACTTCCCAGGAAGGGCTGAAGATGAGAGAGCACTCTCCACCCCACGGAGAGTCAGACAAGGCCACACACTCAGCAGACACAAAGGCTTTGCGTGACTGCTTATGATGCGGAGTCATTCCCCGTGGGCCAATATAGGAAGCTCCCATCTTCTCACATTTCCTCAACACCTATTTCAGGCACAGTAATGATAAGGGGCGATGCAGTACTCAAAAGCTGGGGCACAGAAAATGCTGCCATAGAAAGCTGCCTCTTCCTGACTGTAGGCAGTGCTCACCCCTTTGCCTGCCAGCTCTGGAGGCAGAGATCACACTGATATGTCAGCGCTCTGCTGGACAGAGAGTGCTCCTTCCATAAACGTAGGAAACAATGACGTTGCCTGGATGTTGCCCTGTGAGTGTGTCACCCTGGTGTAACTAGATATCCCACTCTGACAGCCAGTTTGGCTTCATTTTCTGCCAGTAACCCTGTTGCTGAGGGCTCACCTGAGGGGCAGTTAAAAGCATCTCGAACTGCATACTTTTTTTCTCATCTCTTTCTTAGGGGCAGAAAACCAGAATAATTACCTCCGTTTCAGCCCCGACATAGTGATGGTGCAAAGCATCCTTAAGGGAGTACCTCGGGCAGGGAAGTCACCAGTGGCTGAGCTGGCACTATTGCCCCACAACCCAGCCATGACTACATCTGGCTGCTCAGGAGGGAGGGAGGGCCGTTCCCTCTGGAAGGACCCAGAGAGCTCTGCCACTTCGGGGCTTCATGCACCGAAGGGCCCACCGGCACAGGCTGCCGTACCTGCTGGCGGAGGTAGACGACGCCGATAATGGGTTGGTGAAAGTGATCACGCACTCCAGCACCTCCCCTGCCAGGAAGACGGGCCCGCGGCCCAGCTTGGCCAGCACCTCGATCATGGCTTGGGATGGCCCTGCTGCACACCTGCCAAAAGAAAAAAAACAAATATCACCGGGCATGGAGAGAGGGCTGGGTGCTGTAATGGAGGGGGAATGGCAACAGCCAGGCCGGGAACATGCAGATGGGGAGGTCAGGGGGGGCTCCAGCTCTGGACACAGCACACAGACAGGTAGAGGGGTCAGGGGCAGCCCTGGTGTTGCACACACACATGGCAGGGGGAAAAGACAGCCCTGGCCTTGCACACACACATGGGGGGGGGGGGCAGAGACAGCCCTGGCCTTGCACACACACATGGGGGGAGGGGGCAGAGACAGCCCTGGCCTTGCACACACACATGGGGGGGGGGCAGAGACAGCCCTGGCCTTGCGCGCGCACACACACACGTATATACAAGGGTGTGCAGGGGAAACACGCACAGCCCTGGCCATACACACAAATAATCCCCTCCCTCAGCCCCACACAGAGGTGGAGGGGCCAGGACCTACCGCGGGGGGTGAGGGACAGCCCCGCCACCCCCAACCCGGGGGGCCCAGGGGGCGGCCTCGACCGCAAACACACAAACGTAAACGCCCAGCAGAGGGGCCAGGGCCAGGGCCAGAGGACCGCACGCCCCCCGCAACCCCAGCCCCACTCACCGCGCCGCAGACGCCCCGCTCGCCGCTCCGCTCCGCGCTCCGGGCCCGGCTTCCCCTCAGCCGCTCAGCAGCTCTTCCGACCTGCTCGGCAGCGCTCGGAGCTCGCTCGGCAGCGCTCGGAGCTCGCTCGGCAGCGCTCGGGCGCCGCTCGGCAGCGCTCGGAGCTCGCTCGGCAGCGCTCGGGCGCCGCTCGGCAGCGCTCGGAGCTCGCTCGGCAGCGCTCGGAGCTCGCTCGGCAGCGCTCGGAGCTCGCTCGGCAGCGCTCGGGCGCCGCTCGGCAGCGCTCGGAGCTCGCTCGGCAGCGCTCGGGCGCCGCTCGGCAGCGCTCGGAGCTCGCTCGGCAGCGCTCGGAGCTCGCTCGGCAGCGCTCGGGCGCCGCTCGGCAGCGCTCGGGCGCCGCTCGGCAGCGCTCGGAGCTCGCTCGGCAGCGCTCGGACAGCGTTCCGGGTTCGCTCGGGAACTCTCGGGCGGCGCTCGGGAAGCGCTTGGCGAGGCTCGGGAGCTCTCGGTCTCTGCTCGGCAGCGCTCGGGTGCCGCTCGGGAGCTCTCGGGCGCCGCTCGGCAGCGCTCGGTCGGGCCGCCTCGGGATCGCAGGTCGCGGCGGCGGCGGCGGCGGCGGGGCGGGGACCGGGTTTCCGGAGGCTTTCGGCGGGGCGCCGTGCCCCGGGGGCGCGGGCGGGGCGGGGCGGGGCGCGGCGGCGCGCGCGGTGAAGAGGGCGCGCGCGGGGCGGGGGGCGGCGATGGCGGCGGCGGCGGCGGCGGCGGCGGCGGCGGGGCCGCTGGTGCGGCGGTACGAGGGGAAGGCGGGGGGCCGCGGCGTGGCGGCGGCCGGTTGGCGCGTCTGCCTGGCGCACCGCTTCGAGGAGCCGCGGCAGCCCTACGGCACCGCCGACCTGCCGCTCCGCGACGTCCTGCGGCACATCGGCCTCGCCTTGCGGTACGGGGCGCGGGGGGAACGGGGACCGGGAGCGGGGGGGGGGGGGGGGGGAGGCGGGCATGGGAGCCCCTCGGTGCCCCCGGTGGACGGAGAGCAAAGTACGGCGGCCCCAGGAAGGCCCCGGGCTGGAGGGAGCCGCTCCGCTCCCGCAACCGAGCTGCCGGCACCCGGCCGCCTGCCTGGCGCCAGCACTGGGAGCACTGGTGCAAACTGGCCGAAGCTGGCTTAGGGGCAGCACCCAAAACTCAGCAGGAGCCGGGAGGGCTCGGGGCATCACTTGTGGGGGGGAGACCCCCGTCTCCCACCCCCGTTTGCGGCTTGCTGCCGGTGCCCATCACCGCCGTATCTTGCCTGGCCCCTTGCATAAGGCGCCTCTCGGCGGATGGGGATTAAGCTCGAGGGTAATTGGGAGGATTTTTGGAATGCCGTGCGCTATAGCAGGTTTGGGAATGGGGACTTTTCCTGACTTTGCCTTAGCGTGAGCTGGAAGTAAGCAGGAAAAACGCATGCGGGAAACAACAGTGTTATTTTAACCTTTAAAACTGCTGCCTGGCTGCTGGCGGTGTTTGCCTACCCATCAGGCTGAACGTTGAAACCCATGACAGTGTGATTTATTTCCTTGTGCTTGCTTTATATCTTCTGCCTCCATTTTCTGAGCCTTTTCCTGCTTGATGTCCTTGGACCTTACTGCTTGCAAAGCTGGTTCCTGCAAAGCCTGATGAAGGGGCAGATAATGGACTGCTTTCAGGTGCACGGTGTGCCGGTCTGACCTGAGAAATCCCGGCACGAGCCTGGGCATCAGGGAAGGGAGAGCGTGGATCATGTGCGGGCTGCTGGAAAAGCCGCCATGGCAGGTTGGGAATGAGCTGAGCAAGTGAGAAAGCATGAAGTTCTGGTGGGGTGAGCAGGGAGGAGAGGTGATCGCCTCCGTGCCAGCCTGGGGAGCTGGCACGTTCTCACTGGGGTCTCAGAATGGAGGTGGCTTGCATCAGTCATAGAAGAAGGTTTTAAGGGCTTTTCAGCAAGAAGCTAATAGTCAAACCACTGCGTCTTCCCCCAGGAAGGCAAATTAGGAGGTAATTTGGTTGTTGTATCAAAATACTTGTGCAGGGCAAAGCTTTGTTGCAAGGAGACTCCAGCCTAGAGAGCGGAGGAGAGGAAGGGCCAGAGCGGCAAGAAATACCTGCTCAGCTTTGAATTAAAACCCGAGGGCAGCGGCGTTGGCTGGCGAAGGGCAGCTGATGCGGGGATGTGAGGGTGTGTGGGAAGCTGCGTGCTCCTGGCGTTGGTGGGTACCCGCGCGTCTGCCCGGCGCAGGCAGCCAGCTGATGGCAACCCGGGTGCTGGTGCTGTAAGAGGAGCCTGGAGCTCAGTCCCACGGCACAGCGCATGGGTCTGAACCTCCGGAGCCCTGCGGTTTGGCGTGCCCTCTCCCAAATGACCCGTGAGGAGCAACAGCCCCTCTCTTAGGGGCACCCGTGCCAAGGGTGCTCTCAAAATCTGGCATGGCTGGGTGCATCAAGTGCAAGGTCAGCCGGTGCAGGTGCTCGTACCTCTGGAGATGGCTGGGAGCACCTTGGGGTTGCTGCATGTCTTCGGCTGAGGAAGTCTAGGACTGGCAGAGGAGCCACCGCGTCCTGGGTTGATGTGGTGTTGTGCCGAGTTAAACCTCTGGATGGTGGCTGCACGCTCCTGCAGCCCCAGCCCCTGCTGCGGGTGGCATGGCAGGGGTGTCGACAGCCCTGGGATGGGATTTTTGTGAACTGGGGCTCATCGGGGTAGCTCCTTGGTGGGGACACCCACAGCTGCAGGTGTGGCTGTGGCGGGCGCTGGGGCCGGTGGGGCAGGAGAAGAGGTGCTGGCAGGGTGGGCTGGTGCACCCTGGGAGGGCGGCACGGCACAGATTCGAAACAGCTGGGTGATGTCTGGACAGGTTTTAATTGTGCTGCCAACTCTAAGAGAAAGAAATGCCCTCCAGCCCTGGCAGGGCTTTTGGTGCTGCAGAACATGAAGACTTTCTCCCAGTTATTCTGCAGCCCTGGGAGAGCTGTTAATAGCCAGCAGCTGGGCATCGACCACCTTCTCCTCTTGCCCCGCACCATGCGGGGAGAAGCTGGCAGGGGAAGAGTTTGCTATTGAGATGGCAAAATGGCTTGGGCAGCGGCCGGCTGTAAATCCCAAACCTTTCCCACTGCACACTCCTGGAAAACCTGCTTTTTGAAATCCCTCCGTCACCTCCTTTCCAAGGAGCCAGGATGCACCGCCATGCCATGCCGCAGCCGCTCTGCCTGGGCACCTTATTTCCCATCACCAGGAACCTGCTGGGGAAGCAGCTGGGTTGGTTCTCTGATGCTGGGTTAAAAAAAAAATAAAATCATTTCCGAGAGAGGGAGAGCACGCTGCCAAAACCTCGCCTCAGCAGCATGAAGCCGGGGCTATCTCAGCTGGGAGAAGAGCAGTTGCAGCAGATGTAGCTTGAAGATAGCGGCAGGCCCTGATTTGGGGCGGTCGTGCAGGCCAAGCTGGTTCTCGTGGTGCCCTGGACCTCTGCAGGCAAAATGTCCTTAAACAGTCAGACATAAAGGTGAGTCTGTAGGAATGGAGAGCAGGCTGCAATCAAGTCCTGTGAGACTGCAACCTGGAAATTGTCACCCTGAGAGGGATTTGAAGACCTTAGATGTTGGTGAATAAAGGTGAATGTCCAGTGACCACGCAGCTGAAGAGGCAAGTTTATTTGCTGAGGAGGAGTGTGTAGGAGCAGGGGGAGTCGTGGAAGAGCCTCTCCCCCTTGGTACCGCCGTCCCTGTGAAGCTGGGGATATGTGTCCCAGGGGATTAGTGCTCGCCTGTTGCCCATCACCTGGGCTCTGCATCCTGTGAGCCATCGGAGCAGGACAGGCGCTGTGCTCCCAGCTGGGGTGGCTTTCTCCTCTCGGTGGTACAGCATCGGTGCTTGCAGGTAGCTCGGGGACATTGCCCACCTGGCAGCCAGGGCCGTGGAGCCGCCGGTTGGGTCTTGCTTGTCTGTTTGCTGGGGGAAGTTCAGCAGCTTCTTCTGGTCTGGTAGCTGGTTTCCGTATGCTAATTGTCTCTGTATGGAAGATTTAACTTGGGGCGGTTCATTAGCAAAAGCCGGTCCTTTACGAGCACCGACTCGGAGCCCAGCCCTGCTTCTCTTGCCCGGAGTGGTGCCGGCACACCCAGGCGCAGGTGTGCCCCTGTTTGGGTGTCTCTCGATTCCCAGGCCTTTGGGTGAGAAATTATCTGATGGGCAGTGCCTGGCTGCGCAGCTGGCGTGCGAGCAGAGGTGAGTCCCCGGGATCCTGCCAGCTGCGGACGGCAAGCATCACCGCCTCCGGGGCAAGGCTGCCCCGTGCTGTCTACCCCCGGGGATGTGGCACTGGGATGCGGCAGGGCTGTGTGTGACAACGGGGACCTGGAGGTGGAAGAGCAAGGCTCACATCCCCGGAGCAGCTTATGGCTTCCCTGGGCTTGTGCCTCCACTCTCAGACCTTTAGCAGGATGTGCCCTACCAGGCATGGAGGTGGTGGTGGTGGTCCTTGCATGTATTCCCATTTCTCTGTGGGCATCTGGGAAAGCCTCCTGCCCTTTCACGAGCTGGGAGCCCTGCTCTCAGGTATTGGAGCGCTCTGGTTTTGTGCTGTGCCCTTGCAGGCAGCCCTGAGCTGCCTGCACTCTGCCTGCTGACCGATATGGACCGCACATGGATGGCAGGGGCTGCCACCCCATGCGCCCTGGGACACGGGTTCACATTGTACATCTCTACAAGAGGGGCAGCTGCAACGTATGCTGGTCGTGTCCTGCCCAGTGACACCGAAGGGAGAGTGATGCCTGCTCCCATCTTCTTTCATACCTCTCTTTCCCTTGCAGGTACTTCAGGTGGTGGTACAAGAAGACCCGCATAGAGAAAAAACCTGCCTTCATTGACCTCTTGTGTGCTGTTCCTCTGCAGCAGATCTATGGTCAGCCTCCAGTTTAGGCACTGGAATGGTGCAGTGCCTGGTGTGCTGGGTGGGCAGGGATTCACGTGTGGCCGTCAAGGTGCTAGAGAGGGGGAGTGGGTCAAGGAGGTTCTGTGGTGCGGGCAGTGCTGAGCGGCCCCCGGAGCTGCACCGGGGAGGGGGGGGGGTCCTTGGGCCAGACCCCACCATGGGGAGGAACAGGGGTGCTAATTTCAGCTGTCTTTGCCAGGGTGCCCGCTGGGCGGGATCGGGGGAGGCACCATCACCCGTGGCTGGCGGGGTGAGTTCTGCCGCTGGCAGCTGAACCCAGGCATTTATCACTATGAAACGGTCATCGCCGACCAGGTAGGTGCAGCGGGGTCTGCGAGGGGTGCAAGCAGCACTGAAGCCGCCTGGGTGGCTGGGCTCTCTGCTCTTGGGCTCATCTTATCCCCTCCGTGTGCTCCTCTCCTTGCCAGTTCACGGTGTGCCTGCGTTGCAAGGGGCAGACAGTTTACCAGCAGGTCCTGTCTGTGGAGAGACCCAGCACTCTGCAGGGCTGGAACTGGGGCTACTGCGGCCACTACGCCTTCTACCATGCCCTGTACCCCCGTGCCTGGATGGTCTACGAGCTCCCGGGGCAAAATGTGGTGCTCACTTGCCGCCAGGTCTCTCCTGTCATCCCCCATGACTATAAGGTAAGGAGGCGATGGCCCCACGCTGTTTGCAGCCTGTCCCACGGGAGCGCCGGGCCGCACCGTGCTGCAGCAGCACGGCTTGTATGGAGCAGGTTGGCAGGGATTGAGCAGAGCTACCTGCATGGTGGGGGGAAAGCATTGGCACAGCAGAGACGGGGCTGAGATGCTCCCAGGACAGGCACTGAGCTCAGTGCATCCCCCTTGGGTAGCAGAGGCTCGGAGCTGGTGCATTTTTGACCCCTGAGCATCGACTGTGCATCCAGGGATGCTGCAGTAGAGGAGTTCCTTGTCCTGCCCACCTCAGCATTGCCTGAAGATAACCAGGCTGGCGACCTTGTTAATTTTCTTTCCAAGCCTGATCCCTTCTGTCCTAAGACCCTGTCCCTAGTGCCAGCTGCCAGGTGTGTAGCAGCTGGACCCTGGAAGGCTTTGCACCTCCTGGGGCAGTTGGTGCTGGAAGGGTTATCCCTTTTTCCTTGTGCTTAGCTCTGGCAGCTGCTCCTTTCCCCTCTGACCTGTGCTTTGACTCTTTGTACTGCTTGTTCCCTGCCTTTGGTTTTGTCCTGTGATCATCCCAGCTCCCGTCCACCTGGAATGACAGGTCCAGAGCTGTGGCCTTACTGCATGGAGGATCTGGTGGTAGGGTTTTGGGAAATCCTCAGCCTGTACTTGTGGGTTGGTTTGTCAGCTGGGTGTTCCTGAGAATGTTTTAGCTGCCTTTTGCCTGCCATCCTGGAGGGAAGAGCTACTTAGTATCTGGGCTTTCCCAGCTGGGCTTTCCCAAAATTTCCCCGTGTCTCCACTCAGCAATGCTCCCAGGCAGGAGTAACCCCCGCAGCAATGCGGAAGCTCGGGACAGCGGCAAGGGATGCCTCGCTGCTCCCGCATGCTGCTCCTGCTCTCTCCCAGCCCTGGGCGAGGGCGGCAGGCTGCGCTGCCGACATGCCTGACCTTCCTCTTACCCCAGTGAAGCACGTGAACCTGTATCAACCTGTTGAGTAGATGGGTGGTGAGGCACCCGTCTGAGCCTTAAATGCTGCTTTCCATCTGCATATTGCCTGGTGTGGGGTTTGCTAGCCCAGGGCTTGTGATCTGAATTTTGTATTGCCTGCCCCCAAAGTTCCTCTGCTCCTGCTGCTGCTCCCCAGCTTGGCAATGGTCTCTGATACCGAGTTGTTCCTGATGGTCTTGCTCCCGCTGCATCCCGCGTGGTCTCCCCAGCAGCGGGAGAAGTGATTCTCCGACAGCTAACCGTGGAGCAGCAGCCCTAAACGCAGCGTTGTCTTTCTCTGCCAGGACTCCAGCCTGCCGGTGGGAGTGTTCGTCTGGGAGGTGGAGAACGGGAGGGATGAGGACGTGGATGTCTCCATCATGTTCAGCCTGCAGAACGGCATGGGAACAAAGGATGACAGGAGTGGAGGGCACTGGAACGAGCCCTTTGCCTTCGAGAAGGAGGGCGAGCGGGTTGCGGGAGTCCTGCTGCACCACTGCACACGCGTGAACCCCTTCACCCTTGCCATCTCTGCCCGGGAGAAGGTAAAGGGCTGTCACTGGTGGTGTGGCTCCCACTGGGGGGTTGTACAGCCCTGCTGAATGGGGGGGGGGGGGGCTGCTTCCAGGCAGCTGGTAAAGGATGGGTGTGCGATGGGTTGGGGTTGGCGCTGGTCCTCAGCGCTTGCCTGACTGCTGGATAAGGTGTGGGGACGTGAATTCCCTGAGGACACCCTCTTTGGGGGAGGGTGCCAGGAGAGAAGCTATGGGTGAAGCTTGCAGGACAGCAGGTGAGTAGGTTTGGAGTTAGCATTGCTAGGCAGCATGCAGGGAGTGAGTGTGGGGTCCCAGAGTTTTTGGGGGTGTGGGGGGGTACCCCTTAAAAATACCAGCCCATGATGATCCTCTTCCCTTCCCCAGGCTGGCACAGGAGTCACCCACCTCACGGCGTTCAATCCCGTGGGATCGGGTAGAGAGGTGTGGCAGGACCTCCTGCAGGACGGCAGGCTGGATTCCCCCGCTGGTGAGTCCCTCTGTGCCCCGTGGGACGGGTGGCAGGGGAGCAGGGGTAACGGGTGGCCATGCTGGTCACCGGGCACAGGGCACCCAAGCAAGGGCGGGTTTTCCTTCCTTGGTCACCTTGGTGCCATCACAAAAAGCTCTCGGTGATGCTGTGGCTCATTCCCAGCTTTAGGCTGTATCTGAGTTTCCTATTGTTTGTCACGCTGTCCTTGTTGTGATTCTCCAAAAGCTGTTCACACCACTTTGGGACTGTTCTCGGCTATATTAATTGCACATGCCAGTATCTTGTTAGTCTGTGTAGGATTGTACACTGAGTTGAGATTTTGGGTGAGTAGCCAGGGCAATGCCCAGTCACCTTCCCTGAGTTCCCACTGCCAGTTCTGCAAGCTGGGCCCCATCAGATTTGTTCCAGCAGGCGTTTAGCAGTCCTTGGGGTTTGGTGCTGCCATCACTTGCTGTCCACTTGTTACTACATCGGTTTCCTGAAGGTGTCTGGTATTCCTGTGACACTTCTGCATCATCCTCAGTTGTCCGCTCCCTTGGCAGAAGCCTTGAAGCAGGGTGGCATCTCCCAGCCCTTGCTGCTAACCTCTTATTGCGATAAAAGGTGACCATTTGCCTAATGTCTCTGCCAGCTTTTGAACAAGGATGACGCTGACAAACTAGTGATGCTGGCACTGGGCCTTTGCAAGGATTCTTGAAGCTTAAATTATGTAAATAAAGTGTTTACATAAATATTTCCGGAAAACTAAGTTTCCTGCCTAGGTGCACTCGGAGCTTTCCAGGCTATTGGGATGTGGTTTTCCTTTGTGCATGCCAAGCATTATCATAGTCAGGATCTGTTAAAATTGTTGCTTTAATGAGTTTACCTGGCATGCATGTCAGAACCGGCGTATAATTATCCAGCCGCCTCAGGGCTTTTCTTAAATACAGGCACAGTTCAAGCACGCTGCAAAAAGCTGGAAATGATGACTGTCACTAGAAAGTCACAGTGCCTCTGACTGCAGTGCAGTTACAAAGTCATGGGGTGCTCTGTCCCTTCCACTCGTGCCTGGTGGCTTTTCCTGCCTGATTTGTTCCTCTGCTTTGATGACTTATTTTTTTACCGCCCCCCCCGCCCATGGCAGGTATTTTTTTCCTGCTTGCAAAAAGCAGTTACTCACGTGCGGTAATGTCATCCCTTAAAACCCTGGGGATGTACCCTCCAGGCTGCAAGGGAGCTGGGGCATGCCCAAATAGTCTCGTCCCCCTTGAGGTGTGTGGGCGCATCAGTCACCCCCCCCATAGGGTTTCCTTGGTCACTTGTGAATATTTTTTTTTTTTCCCCCGGCAGGTAAAAGCAGCCTGACAGAGAAGGGGGAGGTGACGGCGGCAGCGGTGTGTGCCAGCTGCAGGGTGCCTGCCCGGGGTCACAGGACGCTGGAGCTGGCCCTGGCATGGGACATGCCCCGTGTTCATTTTGGCTCCAAGGAGAAGCTGCACCTCAGGTGGGTGGGTTGTCTCCAGTGGGGCTTGGCTCATGTCCCCGAAGCCCCCTTCTCCCCACCTCTGGGCTTGAGTGCCACCTGGGGAGCCTTGTGCCACCCACTCCCTGCGGCTGTGGCCCTGCCAGCTCATGGAGGAGACCCTCTCCCCAGCCCCTCAACACCCCTGCACTAGCAGCCGCGTTATTCTGGTGTTCATTATAGCCCAGCCCCTTTCCCGTGGCCAGGTGGGCTTCCCAGCCTGAGCCCGCAGTGTACTCACCAAACCCCCGCTCGGCAGGCGGTACACCCGTTTTTTTGGCAGCGGAGGCGATGCCGCTGCTGCCCTGTCGCATCACGCACTGACGCACTACGAGGAGTGGGAGAGGAAGATCGAAGCGTGGCAGAAGCCCATCCTGGAGAACAGGTAGGGTAGACAGGAGCACCTTCCCGGTGGCTTCCTGGGGCTGGTCAGAGCAGGAGCATCACCACCTCAGCTTCTGCGGTTGATTTTCCCCCCCCCTCTTGCCCGCAGCCAGCTGCCGTCCTGGTACAAGTCGGCCCTCTTCAACGAGCTGTACTTCATGACGGATGGGGGGACCATCTGGGTGGAGCTGCCCCCGGACAGCTGTGCCGAGGACCTGCAGGGGCCGGCGGGGGCTGGCCTCTCCCACCTCCTCCCTGTCCTGCGGGAGTATGGAAGGTTTGCTTATTTGGAAGGTAACTTGCAGGGACGTGATGGATGGTTCCAACTCAACCCCTCCCCATTGCTGTCACCAAGTGTTTTTAACCTGCCAGGGAGATGCTTTTCACACCTTGATGGGTAGGGAGCAGCACTGTTCCCAGCAAATCCCCTTGCAGGACCAAGCCCTGTCAGACATGGCATGAGGTCTTCTCCAGAGCCCCGCGTGCAATATGTAGAGAATAAAAACCACTTCTAATGGGAGCCCCTGCCTGTGCTGGGAAAGAGCCCACCCTCCTGGGCCATGTGGGAGGGAGGACGTGCCCCTCCTTTCCCCTCCCTGTGGCAGGTCTGCCATCCGTCACCATCTTCCCCGGTCTTTCCAGGCCAGGAGTACCGGATGTACAACACCTACGATGTCCACTTCTACGCCTCCTTTGCTCTCGTCATGCTGTGGCCCAAGCTGCAGATCAGCCTGCAGTATGACATTGGTGAGTGACCCAGGAGACCCTGGCTTGATGCCTGCTGATGTCTTCACCTAGAGAAGAGACAGGGGATTTGGGACAGCATCTGCCATAGAAATCTGTGCTGTGGAGCCAGCAGCCCCCTCCAGCTCCTCTGCTGGGCCCAGGACTTGCAAACCCACAATGTTGCTGCCTCTCAGCATCTCTCTGCCTAGCACTGGAACGCCTTCTTGCTGCACTGGGCTTGCACAGCTGGCTCTGCTTCCCCTGGGGGATTCCCTGGTCTTACAGCTCTCTCCGTGCCCCTTGCAGAGGAGAAGCATGGAGCTGTTTGCAGACCCTGGTGCTTTGGGTGGGCTTGGAGGCTGCTCAGTGGTGGCCTGACCAGTGGTGGAGCATAGCCCTTTGCTGGGCTGTGGGAGGGCTGAACCCACTGGGTTTCCCTCCAGCCCTGGGTGGTGCCACCACCTCCTTAAGCAAGTTGCATGTTCCCTGCTGAGGGGAGACTGGGAGCAGCCTGGTGTCCCCCTAGGCCTTTGCAGAGGGCTGTGATCTTGCAGCTGGAGCCCCAAAGGGCAGCCTGGCATGCTGGTGCCAGTGGCCCTGCCTGTGCCTGTGCTCGGAGCTTGCTGCTGCAGTGCCTGCTGCCTTTCTAATGTCTCTTGCTCTGTGTCCTCTCCAGCTGTAACAGTGGTGAATGAGGATGTCCAGCCTCGGCAATACTTGATGTGTGGTCAGACAGCCCAGGTGAAGCTGAAGAATGTGGTGCCGCACGACATTGGGGACCCAGGTGAGGGGTCTGGCCAGGCCTGCTGGGGGGCAGAGGGGGTGCAGGGCTGCTCACACAATTTTCTCAGGGTAGTTAACTCCCAAGCTGTGGGAAAGAGGTATGCTGCATGGAATATGCTGTTTGTTTTCTGGGAATGAAAAGCTTGGATGGTTTGGAGTAGTGATGACGACCACACTGCATGGAGCTTGTAGAAGGGAGACGGAGGGAAGCTGAGCAGTAGCGGGAAGGCTGCTCTCACTAGAGATAGCACAGGGTGCAACGTGTTATTTTAGTGCTGTTTGATCACAGCACCCTTGAGACCTTGCTCCTGGGTAGGAGGGGGGACATCTGTTGCTGCCCTGCTGCATCCGCTCTGTCCTTGCTTAGCTGATGAGCCGTGGCAGCGTGTCAATGCCTACCTGATGCACGACACGGCCGACTGGAAGGACCTCAACCTGAAGTTTGTGCTGCAGGTGTACCGCGACTACTACCTGACACACGACTCCCTGTACTTGCGGGACATGTGGCCAGTCTGCCAGGTACTGGGAGGAGATCAGACCATGGGGCATCCCCTGCTTCTCACTTCCCTTGGGAGCCGTGTGACATCCCAAGAGGATGGATGCTGCCGAGCAGAGCGTGGGGGCAGCCAGGACATGGGGGCTGCATGACCATCTCCTGCCTCTTCCGCAGGCTGTGATGGAGTCAGAGCTGAAGTTTGATACAGATAACGATGGGCTTATCGAAAATGGTGGCTTTGCAGACCAGACATACGACGCGTGGGTGGTAAATGGAGCCAGGTGAGCAAGAGAGGCAGGTGGGGGTTGGAGATGGGGAGCGTGGGGTGGGGAGGTAGCTCAGAGCTGGGACCGTGGTCCCCATAGCTTGTGGAAGCTCCGTGCAAGCCGTGGGGTATCCCATGTTGCCGACGCTGCTCTCCTTTTGCTCCGGCAGCGCGTACTGTGGTGGGCTGTGGCTGGCAGCCGTCTGCATGATGTGCAAGATGGCAGAGGTGCTCGGGGATGCCGAGATCCAGCAGAAGTACACGGACATCCTGAGCAAGGGCAAGGAGGCATTTGAGAGGATGCTCTGGAATGGTGGGTGCTCGCTTGCTGGCTACATGTCCCTTGGGAGGGGGACAGCTCCAACTTGGGTCACGGAGCCTTGCAGGGGATGGGGGAAGGAGGGGAGATGCCATCCCTCCAAGTGGAGGGGAAGGAGAAGGTACCAGGGAGGGAACAGAAAAGGTATGGTGGTTTGGGAAAGGAAAGAGAGGAGAGCCTTCTGGAAAAAGCTGCGATGCTCCTGCGTCATGGGGTGGAGTGTAGGGACAGCACACGTGAGCTGGGGTCCTAAACTATGGATTTAAAACTCTTTCCTGCCTTTTTTCCAGGAAAATACTACAACTATGACAGCAGTGGGAGCGACACCTCCAGCAGCATCATGTCAGACCAGTGTGCCGGGCAGTGGTTTCTTGGAGCTTGTGGTCTGGACCAAGGGGAGTTTGAGGTAAGAAGGGGCAGCCTGATGCAGGGTGGGGGTGAGATGGGACCTGTGCCTGGAGGAGAGCAGCAGGGCTGGCACACGGCGTGGGTTAAGCATTAAGGGCTGTTGCAGGGGCTCCAGCCTGCTCCCCTGCAGTGGTGCATGCTCAGGTGGAGGCTGTTGGATGCACATCAGTGCAACCTGCCTTAAACCAAGATCTGCTCATGGAAAGGCAGTGCAGCAGGGGTGTGTAACTGCAGTCAGCTCTGGCACACGTGGAGGAAGGTCACACTGGGGTTTGCTCTCGGCAGGGCACTATTTGTTTAAAAACAGGACAAAACAGTGCATGAAACTTTCCACGTGTTATTTGCTGCCCAGTTTAAAGTTCTAAATGAATATCCAAGGGAACTAAAGCTTGTTTGGGGCCCTAAAGTCTGTTGGTCTTCAGTTGCAAGAAGAGAACTTGCTGAAGACTCCCCTTGTCTGATGGGATGGTAAGAGCAACTGCTGATGGTGCAATACCTGGAACAGAGCTGGGAAGCAGAGAGCCACCATATGGATTATTTATGACCCATAGACAGTTGTCAGACCAAAGCTGTCTGTGGTGGTGATGGACAGGCAAACGCTTCGGCTGACTGAAGGAAGGAGTGACTCTTGGCTGTGTGAGGATGATGGACCATTTCACTGTCTGTTGGTACCAGAGGGGAGCTTCAGATGACCTTTCTTGGGAGCAGCTTGCGCTGAACACTGGGATTTAATGAGAAATGGGTGCTTGGTTGTGCCCTCCTGCATTTATGCCAGTGTGGGTCCCAGGAGTGTGGGGACTGGGGCTGTGCCTGGGGCTCTGGGCAGGACCTCATGCAGGAATACCCAAACATCCCTTTTGGGGGGAAACAGTAAATCTGGTGCAGTCCAAAAATCTTGCTTGCCTTGGCCTTTTCTTGCTGAAGGTGGCAGTCTTCTCTGCTGACTGGTGAGCTTTGAGCTCAATGGAGATGGGACTGGTGAACTTCTCTCTTCTGTTACTACAGCCATCGAGGTTTTTTTTTTTTTCCCCCCGTGTATTGTGATCCCTTGCCTGGCTGGCAGCATTCCTGCTTGTAACCTCATTAAGGCACCCCTGCTGCGTGCGCAGGTCAGTAATGAAATACAAAGCCTGTGACCCCAGTCCTGAAGAAACTGCCCCAAAACCTTCTGCCAGAGACATCTGCTTCACACCACCCTTCTGCTGACTCCTGCTCCTTAACAGCACTGGGGCTTACCTCCAGAGCCATACCAGGAAAAACGACTGTGTCAGATGCTTGGCTTTAGTGTAGATAAAAGGGATCTGCTGCTTTTCCTTTGAGTCTACCAAAGCCGTCTGGTTGGGCTGCCCAGCCTACCTTGGCAAGCTCCCGTCTGGTGTCATCACACCTCCCGCTTCCCCTGGCTCTGGTGGCACCAGACTGGCAGGAAAGGTCTGGCACGTCCCTGGGCTGTGCCCACCAGCCAGGAGCTGCTGGGCTTTTCCCTTTCTTGCAAGTAGATGTCATGGCTGCTCCATGGCATCGCTCCTGATCTTGGTCACCCTGCAAAGTTCTTGTTCTGGCTTCCTCACCGTTAGGTAGGCGTGGGGTGGAGAGGAGCCAGACCTCCCCTTGCAACATCACCGAGCCTTGAGCTTTCCTTTTCTCACTGAGGCAGGGACTTCTGCTGCGCTGACACTTCCTAGTTCTATTGCCAATAATGAAAGCTTTATTTACTTTCAGCTGTGCACAGAGGCTTTTCATCTTAATGGAGCCCTTGCTGTGTTGCTGCTCCACTGCTTTTTGTTTGGCTGGCAGGTGTTTTCATGCTCAGGTGGGGTTGGTTGGTTTTTGTTGGGTTTTGTTTGGGGCTTTTTTTTTTTTTTTTTTTTTTTGGCAAGAGCCTACTCAGCATGGTACTTCAGTCTGTTCTCGTAACTGTGTTGATCTCTTGGCCTTAATTTGTTGAACACCTTTTTTTTTCTGCCTTATCGGAGGGAGGAAGGTTTTTAATTCCTTCTGATAAACTCCTGAAATGGTTGTTTATCCAGGGAGCACTATTGACCTTCTGTGGGAGTTTTTAACTTTCACTTGGGATAAAAGTTTCAAATCTCTCCTACCAGACACAGAAAACCATCAGACATCTCGGGCATGACAGTCTGACCTCTTCATCCTCAGGCTGCCCCTTCTCTAGCCTCAAACTCCCCTTGGTCCAGGCCATGAACTCTTGCATCACCACCCAGTTACAAAATTGGAAGGATTAACGTCATTTTGAAGTCATTCAAAACTAAGCCCTGTTTGGTTTTTTGTTTTGTTTTTTTTTTTTTCCCCTGAGCTGAAGCTGAATCTTGCCCCCCTGCTCAGGATTACCAGCATTTACCCAAACAAACCTACCGGTATCCACAACATACACTTTGCAGCTGCAAGATGCATTCTGATGTCATCAGACTGGCTTTGCCATAATCTTTCCCCTTAGCAGAAAGGCACCTCCAGCCTCACTGATCCCAGACCATCCTTTGGCCACCTCTGGCCAGTGTCCCATCTCTTGTAGGCATTGCAGTGCATCCTGTAGCTGCGGCAGATGGGCTGAGAGAACAGCACAGCGGTTTTACCAGGAGAAAGTCTAGGCCTCAAATAGTTGTTAGCCTGAGAAATGAGCAGTGGTGAACATAAACCAAAATGAGGATGGTGTGATTGGCTAGGTCTCCAAAGCAAGCTCCCAAGAGATGTAGGGGGGTTTAGCCGGTGACTAATGGTGAGAGGCTGTTTATGGAGACACACTAGTTGGATGAGCTGTCAGCCTCCCTCATAGGAAGGTGGAATGAAATTCAGCATTTCTTCTGTTGAGCAACAGCTTTTTTTTGTTTTGTCTTTTCGGGAAAGAGACTTTTTCACTTCCTGTTATTTTCCTGAGGTGGCTATTTATCTGGCAAAGAGTGTTGACCTCTTTCTAACCCAGCCTGAGGGGTCTGCGTGAGCGCCGAGGCCAAAGCCCTCTTTCTCTCTCTCTCTCTGTACGCAGGTTTTCCCCAAGAGTCATGTTGTCAGTGCACTCAAGACCATCTTTGAAAAGAACGTCATGAGCTTTGCCGGTGGCACCATGGGAGCGGTGAATGGCATGAGACCTGACGGGGTGCCCGACACCTCCAGCGTGCAGTCCAATGAGGTCTGGATTGGCGTGGTCTACGCCTTGGCTGCCACCATGATCCAGGAGGTGAGTGGTGATGCTGCACCCCTCAGTACGTGCCATCTCCTTGCACACTGTGGATGGGCTGATGGTTGTCCTCCTTCTGCTGCAGGGGCTGGTGGAGGAAGGCTTTCATACGGCGGAGGGCTGTTACCGGACAGTTTGGGAACAGCTGGGCATGGCTTTCCAGACACCAGAGGCCTATCGTGAGAAGAAAGTCTACCGTTCACTGGCTTACATGCGGCCCCTTAGCATCTGGAGCATGCAGCTGGCCCTGGAGCGCAGAGCTGGCCAGGCACCAGCACCCGTGCAGCCCCCCCAGGTCACCATCCACCCTTGAGCCTGGTGGCACTGAGCAGGGCAGTGGGTGCAGCGAGGGGCTGGGGGGACCTCAGCTGGTGGGTAGGGACCCTTCCCTCCCCTTCTTTGATAATACTCACATTGCTGTTTTCCTTCCCTACCTCCACTACATGCCCTTCACCTCAGGGGGCTTCTGGCCACCGATGCTGAGCACGAGGGGGACCAGAGGTGTGGGTGATGTCTCCTTAGAGAGGAGAGGGGTGGGATGAGGAGGTGCTGCTGGAGCCTGTGCCTCCCCTTCACCATTGCTCAGGGCTCTGACACCCTGCAGGCCCCCCAGCCATCCTCCACCGGAGCTTGTACCTTGCCCAGGAGCAAGGAGCCCTCTCTCCTGCAGTCAGTGGGCTGGATAAGGTGGGAGCTGACCTGCAGGGCAAGAAAAACGTGTGGGTGTATGTGTGTGTGAGGACATGGGACTGGTGCACGCAGGCACGTGGATGCTGTAGTTGTCCCTCCGTTGTGTGACACTGCAAACACAGACTGGCTCTGCCTGAAGGCACCAGCCCCAGGAGAGCCTGTGGCAGAAACAATCCCTGGGGGAGCCCCGGCTCCCCAGCCCCTGACAATCTGAGCCCAAGCAGCAGGTCCTGGTCTGGTACCGTGGCACCCCTCCCTGCTGGCGCCGGGGGCGGGCAGCGGAGCACATTTTAGGGGATGAATCATTTTAAGTTCTTAATAAATTTGTCTGGCTGTCTCTTCTTCTTCTTGTGTGCCTTCTCTGCCACAGGGACAAGCTGGAGGAGGGAGTCCCTGTTGCTTCCCCTCTTCTTCCTGGGCTGGGGATGTAGGGGGGGCAAGCCCTAATTGCAGGCTGGCTATTACGGGGTTTTGCTAACGGCAGCAGGATGTGCCTCCCCCGAGACGTGATAGCAGGAGAGACCTGTCCCTTGTTCTCTCTTGCTTCCTTGGAAGGCAAGGAGCCTAGCATTCCTCCTGAAAATGGCTCTGTGGGGAGCAGTGGTGCCAAACGGTGTCCCCTCCTGCCTGGGCTGCGTGCCTTGGTTCATTTTCCTCCTTTCTCTGCCAGCGTGGCAGTTGCAGGCTGCACCTGCCTGGTTTCGAGGGGGTGGGAAGAGGCCCTGCCCCCAGGTTTAGCGACATGGTCTTTCTGCCCACTTCAGAGCTTTTTGCTCTAAAGCCCTCCCTTAATCCTGAAGTGCCATCAGGCTGGGGTGGGAAGTGGCCTGTCCTCCCCCCTGCCACCGTCCCCCCCCTAGCCCTTGCCTGCCCTGTGGTGGCCCGATACTGCCCGCGGGTGATAAATGGCCTTTTCTTTGCTCCCCGAGGGAGTTGTCCCTACATCCGCCTGGGCAGAGGAATGTTATCTGGGAAGGGCAGGGTGTTGCGGATGCGGCCCCCCTGCACCAGCCGGTGTTGTCCTCCCGTGGCAGAGCCCACCACTGAGGCTGTGGAGCGAGGCTATGGAGAGGGACCAAGATGCTCTCCCTTAGGGTCACCCTGGCGAGGCTGGAGGGGCATGGGAATGCCAGGACATGGGCACAGCTCACCTGGGCTGCCTGCCTCCATTTTTCTTGTGCTGGCAGCCACCAATGATGTCCTGATCCAGCTGGCAAGGAACAAGCAGGTACCGAAGCCAGCATAGCTTCTGACCGGGCAGGGTTTTATTGCTGCGATCCATCAGCATTGCTCCTTAACCCCAGGCGATAGGCTGCCCACAGACCTTCTTCAAAGGTCAGGGCGTTCAGTCTGTATCAAGGGATATTTCTGCTCTTTCCTCCTCTTTTGACTGTATCACCTCAGTAATTAACTCGTATCTCATCGGCTCAGCTTTCAGCAACTTCTGCACGGGCACAGCTGCAGCCTGGGAGGACAATCCTTGGTTACAGATATGATTTTCTCTAACAATTGCCTGTACTACTATTTTTCATGGCTCACTCAATCCCAGCTTGAGCAGCAAAAGTAATTATTCATTAACCCTTTCTCCTTATTATTGACTAACTCTTTCTTGACCCCTAACATACAGGGGTTTAAACCTCAGCCCTGCCAACGTATAACTTCTTCAGCACTTTCTGCTGTGGACTTCTTCCCTGCCTGCCCGCTCCCCCTTGCCCTCTCCCTGCTGCGCTAGGGCTCAGGCATAGCATCGCAGGATTTAGCCATGGTAATGATTGCCAGACCCAAGCCGCTTCACTGGCTGCCCTTTGGAGGGTACAAACCTCACGGAGGTACCCCAGCTCTTGGCTTGTTTTACTTTTGCCTTGGCTGAGGCTGGTCAAGAAATCCACCTCCTGGAGCACTGAGCTGATCCCTGCACCTGCAAGATACGCCGCTGGGATAGGGATTGTTAAATACAGGAAAAATAAAGGTTATGGGCAGATAGCACCAATATTGTTTGTGTGACGCTAAAATAAACCTACGGCTGTAAATGAGCTGTGGGTTGCCACCAGCAGCGCTGCCAGCACGGAGACCTTGTGTTACTCATCCCCATGCCCACCGGTAGCCACGGGATCCCTCCGTGAGCTCCCTGAACCCAGGTGATGGCAAGGGGATGGTGGCAAGGCAGTGGTGGCGAGGGGGTGATGGCTGCCCCTCTTGTCCCCTGCAACCTTCCCAGAGCAACCGTGCTCTTCACCACGAACCACGGCCACGCTCTCAGTAGTGCCTGCCTGCCGAAAAAACAGCCAAAGCAAACAGCAGCTGTGTGGGAAAAACATACCTGGTCATGCAGTTGATTTCTAAGATAGAGGAAGGCCAACACTGGGGCAGGAATTTCCCGCGGGCAGCCAGCTTTCTGGCCAGGGAGCTCTTGCGGGCAGGGGTGTGAGAGGGCTGTGGGTCTCCTGCAGAGAGGAGAGCGGGGCGTTGAGATGCCGGCAGCAGAAGTGCAACGCTCCCCAGCCTGGGTAGCGATGAATTCTACCGTTGGAGAGAAATGGGGGTCAAATGTGAGATGAAAGGGAAAGCAAAACTTGCAAAGGATTTCTGAGGTGTTGCAAAGAGTTGCCTTGCTTCCATTTTAAGAAAAGGAGCACTTTTGGGTGAATAAGGCTCCATCAGCCCTTGCTGTGATGTCTGTGCGCTTAAAATACACACCTTTTAGGAGACTGCCTTGAAAATCGTGGAGGAATGGGTGAGAAAATCTGGTGTGAACCGAGCCACTTCAGCCTCCCTGGCCAGCAACAGCTATAATGTAAAGGGAATGATATAAGTACATACTTAAAGTCATTTAAGAATCCCTGTGTAAATACAATTTTTGTCAGCATTTAAATGTGACGCACAAGATATTCGGGCAATGTTCGTTTTTCATAAACAAAATAATTTCCTTCCAACAAAAACCAGTTTGTAAAAACAGCAGCAAGCCTTCGTGCCAGCCCCAGGCGAGAGGAGACGGGGCCCTGTGTAGCCTGATCTGCGGCCGCTTCGGTACCAGGGAGGGGGATAAAGCAAAGCCCCAAAAGGAGCCCAGTGCTGGGTGGGTTTGCAGGAGGATACGTGGTGAGGAGAAGCAGGGTGAGGCCGTGTGCTGTGGCTGATGCTGGGGTGCATTGGGTGGCAGAAGAGACAACAGCCCCCGAGAGGGGTTTTCCCTGGCTAAGCATCCATCCTGGCAGTCACTGACCTGCAGGAGCCAGGGCCTCCCCCTGAGGTGCCAGGGAGGAATGAGCAAAGAGGGACAGTTTCAGCAGGCTTTTCTGGAAATATCTGCCTCTGTAATGGCCGGGAACTGCAAATTGGGAAACACCCAGATTGCACAATGCTCTGGCCAGAGCTGCCACCTGCAGCCCTGGCAGCAATAAAAAGGCGGGAGAGCAGGCACATTGGCAGAGTCTTGCAAGGAGCACGTCCCCGGGTACGCCAGCTGTCTGCCTGCCTGCTGCAGAGATGGTGCAAGTGACTGCCTTCCTCCTGATGCTCAGCCTGGCCCTGGTGACTCCCGGTCTCTCCTCAAGACAGGTAACGGCAGGGCTGGGGTGCACGGGGCAGAGTGGGCAGGAGGGCTGCGGCTCCTGGGGGTGCCCGCTCCTGCCTCCCTGCCGCACCTGGGCTGTGCTGGGGCACCAACGCTGAGTCCCCTCCGCTCCAGTGTGTGCTGACCGGGAAATGGACCAATGACCTGGGCTCCAACATGACCATCAAGGCCTTGAATGGAAAAGGCGAGTTCACTGGCTCCTACCATACAGCTGTGACAGCCACCACAAACGAGCCCACGGAGTCACCGCTGCAGGGGTCCCAACACCATACGAACCAGAAGACCCAGCCCACCTTCGGCTTCACCGTCAACTGGAACTTTTCAGGTGCTTCTCCTTTCCCAGCCTCCTTGCAGTGTCCCCAGACCTCCCCTGCCCTCCCTGGGATGTCTCTGATGCTTTTCTGCCCTCCCTGCAGCATCCTTGATGACCCCCTGCCTTCCTCTGTGGTGTCCCCAATGCTTCCCCATCTCTGCAGTGTCCCCAGAGCTCCCCTGCCCTCCCTGTGGTGTCCTTGATGGTCCCCTCCCCTCCCCTGCAGTGTTCTTGATGATCCCCTGCCTTCCCCTGCAGTGTCCCCACTGCTGTCCCATCCCCTGTGGTGTCCCTCAAGCTCCCCCACCCTTGACCCCAGGGCTCCTTGGCTGGTGTCATCTCCCAGTCCCAGGGCACAGAGGACGCGCTGGGGGCTGAAGCCCGCCACTGTCTGCCCATCTCCACGTGAGACCCCCAGCCCTCTGACCCCCTCCTGCCTGCTTTCCCCATCACCGCCGTCCCCAAGGGCAGGGACAGCCTGGGGCTACCGTCCAGTGTGCTGGGGCAGGCTGCAGGGTCTCATCTCGGCACTGACCCCCTCCCCGTCCCCGCAGACTCCGTCACTGTCTTCACGGGCCAGTGCTTTGTGGACAAGAATGGAAAGGAGGTTTTGAAGACCATGTGGCTCCTGCGGTCACGTGTGGAGAACATCAAGGACGACTGGAAAGCCACCAGGTGAGCCCCCTGTCCCTGCCCCATGCAGGTCCCCTGCGCATCCCCGGGGGGTCGGGGCTCTCCCACCCCGCAGTGCTCAGCGCCCGTCGGAGCTGCTGCCAGCGTGGGGGTGACCGGGGATGGGGTGCTTGTGCACGGCCTCCCTGGGGGTCCTGCCACGGTGTAAATGCTGCTGGCGGGTGGGAGGGGGCGTTCAGCACTGGGAGGGTGCATTCGCCCTGTGCAAGGGTGCATTTCCCACCCTTATGTCTCCTCCCGCTCTGTCCCTGCAGGGTCGGCACCAACGTCTTCGTCCGCCTGCAGCCGCAGAAGGAGTGAGGGCGGCGGCGCGGGGTGTTCCCTGGCCGGCAGCGGTGCCGGGAGTCCAGAGCCCCCCTCCTGCCCCACCACCTGCTTCTTCCAATAAAGCTTTGCTGCAAACACCCACCCGGCTCCTGTCGTGTCGTGGCTCAGTGCCCACATTCCCCCGTCCCCGCCACGGCATCCCATGGGCTCTCCTGTCACCGTTCCCAATGTCTGGTGTGTGTGCCCTGCTGTGAACCCCCCTTTAGCCCGGCCTCCTCCGTTGCAGCCCCCACTGCCCTGCCGTGCTCCCTTGGGATCCCTGCCTCGCCTGAGGGAGCAGGACCCCGCTCAGTCCGACACGGTGGCTGGTGGCCCATCTCCCACCAGGGTGGCCTTTGGCAGGAGGCCCGGCGTGGGCGGCCGCTGCCCAGCCACAGCCCCCTCCTCTAGAAAAGGGGCCGAGCGGGTGCAGGGCAGCAGCACAGGCAGAGCCCGGGCACCACGCACGGCTGCTCCTGCCGCCGCTGCTGCCATGGGGAGCCTCAGCTGCTGCCTCCTGCTCGCCCTGGCCCTGCTTGGCCCCCACGCCGCTGCTGCCAGGAAGGTAAGGGCAGCCTGGGGGCAGCGCCCCGGCCAGGGGGCTGCCCGCTCCTGCTGTGCCATGCCGTGCCATGCTGTGCTGTCTTCAGGGTGAAGGGTGACTGGCCGAGGGGCTGCACACCCTGGCTGTGCTGTGCCGTGCCGTGCCGTGCCGTGCCATGCCATCCCTGGGGTGCAGCGTGAACGGCCAAGGGGCTGCCTGCTCTTGCTGTGCCGTCTGGTGCCCTGCTGTGCCATGCTGCGCTGTGCCGCGCTGTGCTTTGCCACAGTGTGCCGTGCCATGCTGTGCTGTGCTGTGCCGTGCCACCCCTGGGGCCCAGTGTGCATGGCTGAGTGTGTTGCATGCTTCCACTCCCCCGTGCCATGCTATGCTGTGCCATCCCAGCACACAGCGTTTGTGTCCTCGGGGCTGCATGCTCTCGCTGTGCCCTGCTGTGCTGTGCCATGCCGTGCCACCCCAGGGTGCAGCGCGCATGACCGAGGGGGCTGCCAGCTCTGGCTGTGCTGTCCCCAGGGGGAGTGTTGGTCACCTCCCCCTGGTATGGGGGGTACCCAGCACCCCCAGCTCTGCACTGCCCTGCCACAGGAGGCAGAGGTGCTGGCCCGGGTGGTGCCCATGCCACCGGTCCCAGCTGCCGTGCAGAGGGGCCGTGCCAGCCCCAGATACACGGGGCACGCATCCCACTGCCCGGGCAAGCTGGAGGGGGCCCATGGCTTGGCATTGCCCAAGGTGCCGGCACAACCCCCGGTCCCCAGTGCAACCTGCAGGGCCTGTGGAGGAACGAGCTGGGCTCCAACATGACCCTCTCAGCCCTGGACACAGCTGGGACCTTCTCGGGCTCCTACCACACTGCTGTGACGGCCACCAACAAGCAGATCCTGGTGTCACCTCTGCAAGGGGCCCAGCAGCACCCTGGTGACAAGGGGCACCCCACCTTCGGCTTCACCGTGCAGTGGCAGTTCACAGGTACAGCGGCACCTGGCACGGCATCCCGGGGCAGCCGTGGATCCCCTGCCCGTGATGGGAGCAGGGTGCCCCCTGGCTGGTCCCACATACCCCCCGTGGCACCCAGAGAAACCCTGGCTGTGGCCACGGACCAGCCACACACAGCGCTCCTGACATGGGACGTGGCGGGGGGAGGGCTGTCTGTCCAGGGTGGAAGGCAGGGATGTCTGTCTGTCTATCTGTCTGAGGGACACAGCAGGGGTGGTGCCCATCTCTCTGTCCAGGCGATGTGGAAGCCACCCATCTGGGCAATGCAGCAGGGAGGTCCACCTGTCTGTCCAGGGCATGTGGGGGGGGGTGTCTGTCTGTCTGCCAGGATCAGGTGTCTGAGGTTCCCCAGCCTGAAGGTGCAGGCTCTAGCCCCTTCTGCCCCACTTGAACCCCACCAGACTCCACCACCGCCTTTGTGGGCCAGTGCTTCGTGGACCGCCGTGGGAAGGAGATGCTGGAGACCGTGTGGCTCCTGCGGGAAGAGGTCCCATCCCACAGGGATGCCTGGAAAGCCACCAGGTGAGCCCTGGCCCTGCCCTCCTGCCCCGCAGCCCTGCCTGCCCTCCTGCTGACACAGCTTCCCCGCAGGGTCGGCACCTCCGTCTTCACCCGCGTCAAGTGATTGGGACAGGGATGGGAGCTGCCTGCACCCTGCCTGCATGCCCGAGGCTCTCTGCTGCCCTGCTCCCGAGCTGGGCTCCCGCCTGCTCCCAGCATCCTGGCCGGGAAACACACCCTCACCCTGCCCTGCTTCCTCCCAGTGCCTCCCAGTGCCTCCCAGCAGCCTACTGGTGGGCCCCCCCTTCCCAAAGCTTGCTGCCGCCACACATGGAGCTGAATAAACCTTGCTGTGCCTGGCAGAGAGCCATGCCCCGTCTGTCCCTGGGGTGCAAGAAGCCACTCTGTGGCCGTGGGCAGGGCAAGGTGGGGGGCAGGCGGTGGCTCAGGGAGGGCAGGGTGGTGTTTTGGGGGATGGGGAGGGACAGGGCTGGGGGACAAGGGGAGGACAGCAGCTGGGTAATCCCGCTTCCCAGACATGGCTTCGGGCCTCGGCAGGTGCCTTCTTGACCATGCACCCATCTGGGGCACCCGCAGGGGCTCTGCGGTGGGTGGCCCCAGGCAACATCCTTGGCGTGGAGCAGCGGGACACCACACGGACAGGGGTCAGGGTGAAGGCTGCATGCAGGCAAGCCAGCTCGCTTGCCTGGCCTCATCCTGCCTCTCTGCACCCCAGGCTGCTCCCTCTTCCCATTAAACTCCATTTCCAGCTACTGCCCTGGGTGGGGGGCTTGGTCCTGGGCGCACACATGGTGGAGGGCTGGGTGCCAGCCCCCATAGAGGGGACCATGGTCATGAGCTGGGAGCCTGCGGTGTTGGGGTGTTCCAAAGTCCAGGCTGGATACTGGAAGGACCTGGCGAGGGACCTGGGGCTCCAGGGGCAGCTACTGGGCAGTCTGGGTGGCTGAGGCTGGATACTAGAGGGATGTGTGTGCTATATATTCAGTTGCTTCTTCACCGCAAGGGCAGTCAGGCACTGGAACAGGCTGCCCAGGGAAGTGGTTGAGTCTCCATCGCTGGAGGTATTTAAAAGACAGGTAGACGTGGTGCTTGAGGACATGGTTTAGTGGTGGACTTGGCAGTGCTAGGTTAATGGTTGGACTCGATGATCTTAAGGGTCTTTTCCAACCTTAACGACTCTATGATTCTATGATATGTACATATCCACACATTTCCCACTAACTGGCTGTCGCCCTATCAGTTGGAGGGTGGAACTGGAGAAGGCTCCATTCGTGTGCTCAAATTCTCAGGACAACATTGCCTGTACCTTAAACTTTATTTTATCAGCTCATTAGGAAAGAAAAGAAAGAAACAAGTCAAACAAGGGCCCCACGCCCTCTGCACGGACCCATCTGCACCGCAGGGAGAAGCTGTGCAGGCAGGGGGAGGCATGAAGGGCTCTAAGGAGGGTGCTGCCTGGGGCTGCAGGGCTGTGGGGGAAGAGGCTGTTGGATGGGGCAGGGACCTTGGGGCAGCGAGCACACAGCAGCCTGGGAAAGTGTCAGGGCCTGTCCACCATCCTCTTGCTCTTACAGTGTGCCCGCACTTCCCCAGCCTTCCTCAGCCTCTGCTCCGCTCCCTCCTCCCCTGCTGGGCTCTGGGGCTGCTCTCAGCCCCCACGGCTCCTGGAGAGTTCACGGAGCAGAGCCTATCCAGGGCATGCCTGTACCAGCCGAGCCCAACCGGCTGACACGCCTGGTGGTTCAGCTTTCAATCGAAAGCCACCCCTGCATCCTCATCCTCAACCCTGCATCCTCATCCTCACGTCTGCTTACTCATCCTCACCCCTGCACCCTCATCCTCACCCCCACATCCTCATCTTCACCCCTGCACCCTCATCCTCACGCTTATGCCCACACCTTCATCCTCACCCCTGCACCCTCATCCTCACCCCTGCCTTCCACACGCAGCCCCGCAGTTCAGCCCCGCTGCACACTGGCATCCTCAGCACTGCCCTGACTACCCAGTGCTCGTTCTCACCCTCCCCAAACACCCGCTGTGGCTGCCACCGGCAGCACGAGTGGGTCCCCAAACGCTTCTCCAAACAGGCTGTGAGGTTAAAACCTTGGGACCCCAGTGGGAGTGGGAGGACGAGGCTGGGAGCCCTGGTGGCGGGAGGGGACGTGGGGCCATCAAGAGCCATATGGGACCCCCGGGGAGCAAGACTTCCTCTCTGTCCTTTCAGCACCCCCACGGCTGCAAATTCCCTGCCTCTTGGGGTCTCCTAAGAAGGCAGCCCACGGGACAGGAGATGATGTAAGCCTCCTGCCTGCTAAACAGGGGAACGGAAACAGAAAGCAAAACCATACGGTCTGCAGAAAGCCAGCACCCACAGTGTCACCGCCACCGCCCCCCACGCCACGCTTGCCAGCTGTCCCAACCGTCCCCCATCCTGGCCCTGCTTCCCATCCGGCCCCGGCCCTGTTCCTTCAGCGGCTGTCCTGCTTCCCCGCACCGACAGCCCACCCGGGCCCGATCCTGCCCTGACCTTCACTGGCCGTTTGCTCTCGCCTGCTCCGTGTGAGCACGGCTGCCCTGGGGTTTTCCTGTTGCTGTTGGGACAGGTTCGCTTCCTTCATCTGTCAAATCCCTGCACCCACTGCAGATCACCGGCCCTCCCCGCACACAACCCCTCGCCCTGCCCTTGCGACTCCCTGTCCCTCTGTCCGTCCCCTGTAGTAACCTGGGGATGGTTTGGGGTGCAGGGGCTCCTGCAGGGCAGGGGTGAAGCCCAGGCACAGCCCTCAGCCAGGAGGCACTGGGACACAGGCCAGGGACCCGCAGGCTGGGATCTGTCAGCGGGCAGCTCCGGGCAGCCCTGTCTACACCCTCATCCCCATATCTGTCCCCATCCCCATCCCTGTCCCCATCCCTGTCCCCATCCCAGTCTGAGGCAGGGGGCAATGCTCCGGGTGTCATCCTTGTCCCTAGGAGAGATGTGCATGGGGATCCCTTCCCTGCTGTAGGGGGGCATGCATGTGGGGACCCCCCCGGCGAGATCACGTCTACGTGATCCTAGGACTGAGCTTGCGCAGAAGTGAAGGTCAATCAGGGAACACAGTGAAGAAGACTACGAGCCTTCATCTAAAGACCACTTGAAGACCACCACGGGTGACGACTGCACATGCGGATCGGACATTTGCATATGTTAATTAGTTCCGGGAAATCTCATGTTTATGGACAGCTTGAAGACCAAATTTCAAATTCAGACCTGGAGCTGAGTTTCCTGGAAATCATTCCTTTTGGCTGGGAGGGGTGACTGAGGCAGCACGGGCACTGCCCATTACAGTAAGTCACAAAGTCTGGCAGGCAAGGGGTTTGGGGCTGGATTTGCTGGATGTCCACTTTCCAGTAAATCACACACGTTTTCCTAGGAGGAGCTTTGGAGCTGGATGTGCTGCAGCTACTGGCGCTGTGCTGCCGGTACGAGCAGCCCTCGCCGCTCACCAGGTTTGCGGACACAGCCAAGCCCCCGCGCCTGCCTGCCTGAGGGCTGCCTCGGAGCCAGGGGGACTCCCAGCCAGCTTTTTGGGGTGCAGAAGGGCCCCCCAGCTTCCCCTCCCATCATGTTCACCTGGCATTGAGCAGGGAAGAGCCAGTGCTAGCCCGTGCTTGGTGTGAGAGGGTCACTTTGGGGACACACCATCCCATTTGTGCTGGAAAAGGGACTTCTTTGCAGATGGTCTCTTCCTGGAATAACAGGGTGTTAAGTCCCAGTCTGATTGTCAGGCTCGGGGAAGGTTTGTAATGATCCCAAGGGTGAAATTAAGACACAAACGAGGTCATATGCCGCCAATCAGACATTTTATTGGGTAAATATAAAAGAGTAAAGCGATAAGAAAGGCAGGAAATACTAGCAGGAAATTAAGCAAGCATTCAGAGAGATAAGCAAAGGGCAGTCACCACCATGGATCCAGCGGCATCCCGTTCGTCCTCAGTCTTCAGTTTTTCAGTGGTGGATGGCCACACTCAGGTTTCGTTGTGCCGTCTTTTATCTGGTGTTGGAGAGGGAGTTTGCCCTCTCGTTTCCGTTTGGTTACCCAGGGCGACATCCCGGACCCAACACATGCACATCTACTGGTGGGGCAAGCGGCCTGACCCGGATACCAGTTGGTGTCCTATTCCTGGTGGTGCCTGATAAGCCAAAGAATGGCCTGCTGCTTCAGCAAGTTTGCACAAGTTTCCTTGCCAGATGGTGGTACTTGATAAGCCAAAGAGTGGTCTTATAAGACAAAAGAGTGGTCTACTGTCCGGTTTTATCAGATAAACACACACAAGCAAGCTTTGAGACAATTGTTCTTAACACTTCAGTCTCTTACACAGGGTGAGAGCTTCACCCCACACCTTCTGCAGTGCTTTAGCCTAGCTGCTGGACATATGCACAGACTGCACAAGGTTGGGTTTAAAGGAAAAAAAAAAAAAAATTTGGTTTTGGGGGACACCTTCCCCCAGAGCTGCTAACAACCCCGATGCTGGTACACACTGATGCTGCTGAGGGGTCTCCCAAGCCCAGCTGAAGTGAGAGGGTTCTCCCTCCTCCTCTGAGCCCATCCGAGTGAAGACGTTGCAGCCGGTCCTGTGGGGAAGCAGAAGCCCATCGGTGCCCAGCTGGCAGAGAGGCAGGAGTCCCAGGAGGGTGTCCCTTGGCTCAGCTGGTGGCTTTTCAGTCGCTGGGTGGGAAAACTTCTTCCAGTTGATGATGAAGCCGAAGGCGTACTGCCTGTCCTCATCCAAGTGCTGGGAGCCGATGTGGGGGGACGGCTCGATGGGTTTCTGGGCGCTCAACAGAGTGGTGTGGTACTCGCCGGAGAAGTTGCCCTGGCTGTCGACTGCAGACCCGTGCGTCCTGGAGCCCAGCTTGCTCTCCCACCAGCCGGCCAGGTCGCACTGCTGTGGGACAAGCAGAGGTGTCCCCAGGGGCTGCCTGCACACAGCCCGGACCCCTGCCCCGCGGGCTGACCCCCTGGCAGCCACACAGCAGGGTGCCTCCAGGCCCCCACGTGTGCTCAGGCACTCATTTTTAAGAGACATGATTTATAAAGTCTCTGCCACCTCAGCCATGTCAGGAGGGCCAAAAGCTGGGGTAAGCCAAGCAGAAGGGGAGAGGTGAAGAGGAAAAGCTAAAGGCAGGAGCCCCAGAGAGGTAGGACCCCCGCTCCAGCCCCACCAGGTGAGCTGTGTGACCCAGGACACATCTGCCTGTGCGTGTTGGGGATGTGTGCTGTGCTCAGCACCGATGTGTGGCATGAGTGGAGAGCCCACTGGGAGGGGCAGAGCCTTTGGGTTCATGGTGGGCTCCTGCACAGCCAAGCAGGCAGCACAGCCAGTGCCCTGCAGCATCCCACCTGCAAGGCTTCAGCTGCTGCTGCAAGCGCTGCCTGTCCTCTCCCACACCGCACCTCGCCGGGCAGGTGCAAGCCACCCCTTGGGGCAGGGCCCCTAGGTTATCCCTAAACCAAATCCCCTGCCTGTCTCGCCAGGACGGGTCCCCACATGCATGCCCCCCTACAGCAGGGAAGGGATCCCCATGCACATCTCTCCTAGGGACAAGGACGACACCCGGAGCATCGCCCCCTGCCTCAGGCTGGGATGGGGACGGGGATGGGGACGGGGACGGGGATGGGGACGGGGACAGGGACGGGGACAGGGATGGGGATGGGGATGTAGACAGGGCTGCCCGGAGCTGCCCGCTGACAGATCCCAGCCTGCGGGTCCCTGGCCTGTGTCCCAGTGCCTCCTGGCTGAGGGCTGTGCCTGGGCTTCACCCCTGCCCTGCAGGAGCCCCTGCACCCCAAACCATCCCCAGGTTACTACAGGGGACGGACAGAGGGACAGGGAGTCGCAAGGGCAGGGCGAGGGGTTGTGTGCGGGGAGGGCCGGTGATCTGCAGTGGGTGCAGGGATTTGACAGATGAAGGAAGCGAACCTGTCCCAACAGCAACAGGAAAACCCCAGGGCAGCCGTGCTCACACGGAGCAGGCGAGAGCAAACGGCCAGTGAAGGTCAGGGCAGGATCGGGCCCGGGTGGGCTGTCGGTGCGGGGAAGCAGGACAGCCGCTGAAGGAACAGGGCCGGGGCCGGATGGGAAGCAGGGCCAGGATGGGGGACGGTTGGGACAGCTGGCAAGCGTGGCGTGGGGGGCGGTGGCGGTGACACTGTGGGTGCTGGCTTTCTGCAGACCGTATGGTTTTGCTTTCTGTTTCCGTTCCCCTGTTTAGCAGGCAGGAGGCTTACATCATCTCCTGTCCCGTGGGCTGCCTTCTTAGGAGACCCCAAGAGGCAGGGAATTTGCAGCCGTGGGGGTGCTGAAAGGACAGAGAGGAAGTCTTGCTCCCCGGGGGTCCCATATGGCTCTTGATGGCCCCACGTCCCCTCCCGCCACCAGGGCTCCCAGCCTCGTCCTCCCACTCCCACTGGAGTCCCAAGGTTTTAACCTCACAGCCTGTTTGGAGAAGCGTTTGGGGACCCACTCGTGCTGCCGGTGGCAGCCACAGCGGGTGTTTGGGGAGGGTGAGAACGAGCACTGGGTAGTCAGGGCAGTGCTGAGGATGCCAGTGTGCAGCGGGGCTGAACTGCGGGGCTGCGTGTGGAAGGCAGGGGTGAGGATGAGGGTGCAGGGGTGAGGATGAAGGTGTGGGCATAAGCGTGAGGATGAGGGTGCAGGGGTGAAGATGAGGATGTGGGGGTGAGGATGAGGGTGCAGGGGTGAGGATGAGTAAGCAGACGTGAGGATGAGGATGCAGGGTTGAGGATGAGGATGCAGGGGTGGCTTTCGATTGAAAGCTGAACCACCAGGCGTGTCAGCCAGTTGGGCTGCTGCCCCCAGTGAAAGGGTTAAAGCCAAGATAGACAAAGCCACTGCATCAAAATGCCTCCTGAAAAGCCATGGGGCAAGGAGGATATTTAAATATCTTAGTCACTTAAGTAAGCAAAAGAAAGGCCTTTGTGATTTAGGGAGTAGTTGAATGCTTTGAAGATAAGGGGGCTCCAGGGATAATCCCATCTCAGACAACTGGGCCTTGGGAGAACAGATGCATGGAAGATAGGAAGTCACAAAAGAACGACAACAGCCTTGAAGGACAACGTCTACCTGATCCTAGGACTGAGCTTGCGCAGAAGTGAAGGTCAATCAGGGAACACAGTGAAGAAGACTACGAGCCTTCATCTAAAGACCACTTGAAGACCACCACGGGAGACGACTGCACATGCGGATCGGACATTTGCATATGTTAATTAGTTCCAGGAAATCTCATGTTTATGTAAATGATTTCCTGGAAATCCTACGAATATGTAGGATTTTATAGTATATAATCTCGGAAAGTCTACCAACTCGTTGGAGCACTTATGGTGGAGAATCCCCAGTGCTGCCCAGCGCTGCAATAAAGCATGCCTGCTTAATAGTCACTTCGTTGCTATTGAGTTTCATTTTGGGCACTCTCTGAATACTCCGTTTCTCCCCTGCGGAGATGCGAGCTGTGAGGAGAAGCATCTGTGAATTTTTGTATCAGTTTTGGCGACCCAGGTGGGACCCTCTCTGCTCGGCTGCAGGACCCCTTGAGAACGGGACTCCCTAGGGTACCCCCGGAAAATTTCCAGCGCGACTCCTTGCCGCCATCGGATCGCTGCGGGAGCAGACAAGGACCGTCTTTGGAAAAAGGTCTTCTTTCTTTAATTTGGTTTGGGACTAGTCATTTGTCGGAAACCCCTGTAAGCCGTGAGTGGTTCACGCTGGGTGGAGTTTACCGGGCTGCTAGCGCCTTAAAGGTATGCACTGGGGAGCACTTTGGTGCTCATTTGGGGGCACTTCGGTGCTCATTTGGTGGTTATTTGGAACTCTTGCATTTGGGTATATTGGATCTTGGCTTTGGAACTCGGTTACTTGATTTGGGGGTTGGGTTTGGCACGTTATAAGGACAAGTAGTTGCTCTGTGTTTGCTTTTAGGATTTTTGTTCATTGTATTGGTATGTGAGCGTTTTGTTGTCAAAAGTGTCTATGCTGTCCTGTGCGTGTGCGAATGAGACGTACTCTTAGTACGAAGCGAGTGCGGAGTCCTGATCCGCGGTTGCGTTGTCCTGCGAGGGAAACGGCCGGAGGCAGACGAAGCGAAAGAAAAAGGTTGTAAGGATGTAAACCAGTAATTCTGTAACCCCCTAAGCGGTAAAGTGTGGAGCGTGGAACTAACAGTTAAGATACTGCGGGAACAGAGGAGAGAACTGGGTTCAATAAAATGGGAGGGTCACAGCCAAGTAAAGAGATACCAAAGAAATCTCCATGAGGTTGCATTTTATATCGCTGGAAGGAGGTAGGGGGTTCTCCTGGGGGAACTGTGAGCAAGAAAACTCTAATTAAGTCTTGTAATCAGTGGTGGCCATTGTATAAATTAGATGATGAAGAAAAGTGGCCTTTGAATGGGACTCTGAAGTATACTGCCTTGCTGCAACTCCTGTTATTTTTAAGGAGGGAGGGAAAATGGGACGAAGCTATGTATGCAGATATGTTTTTCACCCTCCAAAATCACCCTGAGTGGCAGAAAGACTGTGGTTTTAATTTTGCTCCCCAAGATCCCATGGTGTTGTCTTTGGAAAAGGAAAATCAGAAAGAGTTAGGGAAGCTGAAGCGGTGTTGTTCAGCATGTAGTATTGGACAGAGGTGTTTGGAGGTGAGAGAGAAACCCAGAAAGGCGGAGGAAGGGATAGAGGAGTATGTGGCACCCGCGGGTCCGGGACCAGCTTCAACTTCAGCCTCTCCAAGGGTCCCAGACAAGGAGGAGGAGGTTTCGGGAGGAGACGCGGGACCCTCTGTTTCCCCAACCACGACCAGGGCCCGCAGTAAAATGAGACCGATTACCGAGGCGCCTGTAAGGCAGGCAATGGGCCCTGGGGGACCCCGGGCAATAAGAGTGCCTTTCCAGGTGGGTGACGTGGCTAAGTGGAAGGATGCAGTTCAGGGGTACGGGGAGGACCCAAGTGGGGTTGCGAAAAGGTTGGAGTGGATTACTAAGAATTTGGAGCCGGACTGGAAAGGTGTGGATCTTATGCTAGATGCTATGACTGAAACTGAGAAGCAGCTTGCCTTAAAGGCAGCCCGAGCTCATGTAGAAACGCAGAGTGAGGGAGGAGTTTTCCAGGGCACGGCCGAAGATCCTGTGCCCTCCAGGGACCCGGGTTGGGACCCTCAGGATCCAGCTCAGTGCCGTTTGTTACAACGATACCGAACCCGGATCAAATTTGGAATAGAACACGCGATCCCGAAGGCCGTTACCTGGTCTGCTCTGTATGCTATCAAGCAGGGGCAGACTGAAACGCCCACGGAGTTTTTAGATCGCTTACGGGCTGCTGTGAGAGGATTTGCTACCATGGGACCGCAGTCCGAAGCTGCCACACAGCAGCTGGTATCGCTGTTTCTGGGACAATCCACTAATGATACCAGAAAGAAACTTCAGAAAGCTAGGGAACCAGATATAAGGAATTTAGAAAAGTTGCTGGAGGAAGCGTGGAGAGTATACGGGAATGGGGAGGGGGAGGAGAGAAGGAAAGTGGGAAAGGAGACAGTGGCTGCGTTAGCTCAGCAAAGTTTGGAAAGAATGCAACCAGGAGGAGCTGGGCAAGTAGGGCGAGGAATGAGTAACAGAGGTAAGGGTAGTTTGAGATATAATCAATGTCAATCAAATAGTTGAAGATTTGTATCCGGTAGTGGCAAACCCATATACTCTGCCGACCAGTTTAAAGGAACCCTATGAATGGTTCACTGATTTAGACTTAAAGGAGGCATTCTTTTGCCTTACCTTGGCTCCAGAAAGCCGCAATTTATTTGCCTTTGAATGGGAAAAGCCTGACACAGGACGAGAAACCCAACTGACCTGGACGCTGTTACCCCAAGGATTTAAAAACAGCCCTACCATTTTTGGAACTCAATTAGCTAAGGAATGAGAGACCTGGGAGAGGCCCCCAGGAAATGGGATTCTTTTGCAATATGTGGATGATATCTTAATAGCCACAGAAAAGGATGAAGAGTGTAAGGAACGGACTGCGAGCTTGTTGAATTTTCTGGGATTAAGTGGTTATCGAGTCTCGTTACACAAAGCCCAAATCCTGAAGAGGGGAGTAATATACCTGGGATCTGTGATTTCTAAGGGACAAAGACAGCTCGGGAAGGACCGAGGGGAAGCTACCTGCAGAACTCCAGAACCGACCACGGTCAAAGAGCTTTGAACCTTGTTGGGAATGACAGGTTGGTGCCGATTATGGATCTATGATCATGGACTTTTGGTTAAACCTCTATATGAACTGTTGAAAAACAGCCAGACACAATTAATACGGACTGATGAAGCTCAGAGGGCATTCAAGGAAGTGAAACTGGAGCTAATGAAGGCTCCAGCTTTGGGCCCACCGGATGGAAGGAAACCTTTCTGGCTGTTCTCGCATGAAAGGCAAGGAGCGGCTCTGGGAATTCTGGCCCAGAAGCTGAGTCCTTATAAAGGAGCTGTCGCGTACTTCTCTAAACAATTGGATGAAGCAAGCAAAGGATGGCCGGGATGCCTTTGGGCAGTGGCCGCCGTGGTTTTCATTATCCAAGCAGCTCGAAAATTTACTTTGGGACAAAAGATGATTGCGCACACTGCCCACACTCTAACCCCCATTTTAGATGATGTAGAAATCATAAGCGACAAAGAGGAAATGGAGACTGTCGTGCATGATTGTATAGAAACTATAGAAACTGTATATGCAAGCAGACCAGACTTGAAGGAGGAGCCACTGGAGGAAGCCGACCGAACGTGGCATACTGATGGGAGCAGTTTCGTTACTGATGGGAGCAGTTTTGTAAAGAATGGAGTTCGTTTGGCAGGGTATGCTGTAACCACCACCGACCAACTGGTGGAAGCAAAGTCAGTCCCTAAGGGCACATCTGCACAGGGAGCTGAAATAAGGGCCCTAGTGAGAGCATTGGAGCTGGCCGAAGGGCTGCAAGTAAATATTTGGGCGGATTCAAAATATGCCTTCAGTGTAGTCCATGCACATGGAGCAATTTGGAAGGAACGAGGACTCTTGACTGCTCAAGGAAAAGGTATAAAACATGCTGATAGAATTTTGCGACTTTTAGATGCTGTATGACTTCCGTCAGCAGTGGCGATGATGCTCTGCAAAGGGCATCGGAAAGGTAACACTGACAGGGAAGTGGGAAATACATTGGCTGATCACGAGGCAAGGCGAGCTGCGGAACAAGGTGAGGTATTAAGTTCAATGCCTGAAAAATCTTTGCCGCTACGTGAAACGATTGAATATGATGAAAAGGATCAAAAGCTGATCACTAACTTAGGAGCTGAAATCGGCCCATCAGGATGGGCACTGTTGAAAGGTAACAGAATAATAGTTCCCTTCAGCATGTTATGGAAACTTATAAAAACAGAGCACGACAAAACTCATTGGGGAACTGAAGCCTTATCTGAATCTGAATTCTCTCAGTGCCAGGAGGCACACAAGGCGCGAACATCGTTCTTCCACTTCGATCGGTCTGCGGCTGCGTGCTCTGGAGTCCAAGGGCCACAGCACAGTCTTCTGTTGTTTTTTTCCTCAAGACATGACCGATCCAGTTCCTTCTCCTCCTCCTCACTTCGTTACTGATTTTCTCCATCTCCAAGTTGATGCTCATCGTTTCTGCAACTTTTTATTTTTTTTCCGGGAGGAGGTAGTTGGCCTCCTGCCCAACCCCCATGACTTGGAGGGCCAGTGGTTTTTCTGTCAGGGTGGCCTTCCCTTAGGCTGCGTTGGTTCGCGGCACCTTCTTCAGTTTTATCCGGTGCACCCTTCAGAGGGGGATCCCCTATCCACCACCCAGGGGACGTGCCTTCTAGCCGTGCAGCCCCAGCCAAAGGACTGAAGCCTTATACTACTCTCTTATTAAGCAAATTGTAGCTAGAAATTTATATCAGACTCTAAAGAGTGTAGTTAATAGATGTGAAGTATGCTTAAAGAACAACCCAAAAGTAGAAAACCATGTGAAATTTGGAAACATCAGCAGCGGAAATGTTCCAGGTCAAAACTGGCAGATAGATTTCTCGGAACTCCGCAGAAAAGGGGAATATAGGTGTTTGCTAGCACTAACTGACGCTTTTTCTGGATGGCCTGAAGCCTTCCCTTGCAGAACAAATAAAGCCCGAGAGGTAACAAGAAGTCTATCAAAGGAAGTTATTCCTAGATTTGGAGTACCAGAGGCGATGTCTTCTGACAGGGGACCACATTTCGTATCACAAGTGGTCCAGCAAGTTAGTAAGATTTTAGGGATCGGTTGGAAATTACATACAGCTTATCGCCCGCAAGCAAGCGGGCAAGTGGAGAAAATGAACCATTTAATAAAAACACAACTAAGTAAAATTTGTCAGGAAACCAATTTAAGATGGGACCAAGCCCTCCCTATTGCTTTGCTAAGACTCAGAACCAAACCAAGGACTGAGGAAAAATTGAGCCCTTTTGAAATCCTATATGGGAGACCATTTCAAAACAGATATCAGGAGCAAGATCTTACCCAGGTGGGAGAGGTTAATCTGCAACGATATTTAATAGCATTAGGGAAACAATCACAAAAGGTAAATGAATTAGTGATGTCCAATAGAGCATAGGGTTTAGACTCCCCGATACATCTGTTTAAAGCTGGAGATTGGGTTTATGTTAAAAATATTTCAGGTGATCCCCTAGAAGAAAAACGGAGTGGCCCTTTCCAAGTTCTGCTCATGACCTACACTGCGGTCAAGCTGGAGAAGCACACAGCCTCATTTTCCCAAATATGGCAACAAGGGAGTGCCTTTAATAGGAATACCAATTCCTTTCAACCCATCCCGGAATAATTTGTGGATAAATCCCAAATTCACCAAAAAGCATGAAACTAACCTTCAAATTTGGGATGTATGGAACCCTAATCTTTCAAATGTCAAGTGCGTAACGACAAACAAGACGGGAATGGGTCCTATTTCAGCAGGACATTACCCATATTGCGATCGGTCGATGCAACTACGAAGAAAGAAACAGCAGAATGATTATCGGAATGTTCCTAGAGGTAGCGGTTGGTATTGGTTATGCGGTGGCCAAGCCCGAAAAGCCTTGCCTCCAAATTGGTGGGCAACATGAACACTAGGAACAGTGGTCCCTAACATGACAATATCAATAGGTGACAGGAACAAAGTGGTTGGATAAAAACCTATCTATCTTAAACAAATTAAAAGGATTCATAATGCCGTAGCAGATCGCCCTTATACTTTTCACAGCTTTGCAAGATGGTTCCTCCCTTGGCTTGGAGCAAGTGAGCTAGAGAAAACAATCGTAAACATATCTGCTGCAATGGAAAAGATAGTAAATAGAACCAGAGACGCCATACAGGCGTTACAAATCGAAGTGTCCAGTCTGTCTCAGGTGGTGTTACAAAACAGAATGGCCCTTGACTTATGGCTGGCCTTGCAAGGGGGAGTCTGTGCTGTAATCAATACTGGTTCTTGTACGTATGTCGATGAAAAGGGGGGGAATCTCTACGGATCTGGCAGAAATTCGGGAACAAACGGAAGTCTTACATCAGACTGCCCAAGACAACGCATCCTGGGGTTTTGAAGAATTATGACATGATCTTACCTCACGGCTACCTAATTGGACATGGCTAAGGAATCAGTTTGTAATGGGGATAATGGTGATCTACGTATGCATCCTAGGCTGTGTTATGATACAATGCTGCTCTTGTGTTTCCAGTCTCTCTAAACGTTGATTGAGGCTCTAAAGAGCTGCAACCCTCAGTTGGTAATGGTGAAATGAAAGGGCTAAAAACCACAAGAGCAGGAAAGATGTCGTAAATACCTTAGCCACTTAATTAGATCAGAAGACATCCTGGTGTGATTTAAGGGTGTTGTGAATGCCTTATGGTTTGTTGTGATTTACGGAGTAGCTAGAAGAATAGTTATAGGATAAGTGGGGGCTCCGGGATAATCTTGTTACAGACAGCTGGGCCTTGGGAGAACAGATGCATGGAACCATGAGGACAGGAAGAAACAGAAGAATGGCAACAACAGCCTTGAAGGACCACGTCTACCTGATCCTAGGACTGAGCTTGCGCAGAAGCAAGGGTCAATCAGTGAGCACAGTGAAGAAGACTACGAGCCTTCATCTGAAGACCCCCAAAGACCACTTGAAGACCACCACGAGAGATGACTGCGCATGCGGATCGGACATTTGCATATGTTAATAAGTTCCAGGAAATCTCATGTTTATGTAAACAATTTCCCGGAAATCCTGTGAATATGTAGGATTGCGTAGTATATATTTTCTAAAAATTCATCAACTTGTTGGAGCGCCTATGGTGGAGAATCCCCAGTGCTGCCCAGCGCTGCAATAAAGCATGCCTGCTTAATAGTCACTTTGTTGCTATTGAGTTTCATTTTGGGGACTCTCTGAATACTCCGTTTCTCCCCTGGGGAGATTCGGGCTGTGAGGAGAAGCATCCGTGAATTTTTGTATGAAGACCCAAGCCGCTTCACTGGCTGCCCTTCGGAGGGTACAAACCTCACGGAGGTACCCCAGCTCTTGGCTTGTTTTAATTTTGACTTGGCTGAGGCTGGGCAAGAAATCTACCTCCTGGAGCACTGAGCTGATCCCTGCACCTGCAAGATACGCTGCTGGGATAGGGATTGTTAAATACAGGAAAAATAAAGGTCATGGGCAGATAGCACCAATATTGTTTGTGTGACGCTAAAATAAACCTACGGCTGTAAATGAGCTGTGGGTTGCCACCAGCAGCGCTGCCAGCACGGAGACCTTGTGTTACTCATCCCCATGCCCACCGGTAGCCACAGGATCCCTCCGTGAGCTCCCTGAACCCAGGTGATGGCAAGGGGATGGTGGCAAGGCGATGGTGGCTCCCTGCAGGAGCCAGGGCCTCCCCCTGAGGTGCCAGGGAGGAATGAGCAAAGAGGGACAGTTTCAGCAGGCTTTTCTGCAGCCTCTGTAACCACCAGGAGCTGCAAATTGGGAAACACCCAGATTGCACAGTGCTCTGGCCAGAGCTGCCACCTGCAGCCCTGGCAGCAATAAAAAGGCGGGAGAGCAGGCACATTGGCAGAGTCTTGCAAGGAGCACGTCCCCGGGTACGCCAGCTGTCTGCCTGCCTGCTGCAGAGATGGTGCAAGTGACTGCCTTCCTCCTGATGCTCAGCCTGGCCCTGGTGACTCCCGGTCTCTCCTCAAGACAGGTAACGGCAGGGCTGGGGTGCACGGGGCAGAGTGGGCAGGAGGGCTGCGGCTCCTGGGGGTGCCCGCTCCTGCCTCCCTGCCGCACCTGGGCTGTGCTGGGGCACCAACGCTGAGTCCCCTCCGCTCCAGTGTGTGCTGACCGGGAAATGGACCAATGACCTGGGCTCCAACATGACCATCGAGGACTTGAATGGAAAAGGCGAGTTCACCGGCTCCTACCATACAGCTGTGACAGCCACCACAAACGAGCCCACGGAGTCACCGCTGCAGGGGTACCAGAACTGTATGAACAACAAGACCCAGCCCACCTTCGGCTTCACCGTCAACTGGAACTTTTCAGGTGCTTCTCCTTTCCCAGCCTCCTTGCAGTGTCCCCAGACCTCCCCTGCCCTCCCTGGGATGTCTCTGATGCTTTTCTGCCCTCCCTGCAGCATCCTTGATGACCCCCTGCCTTCCTCTGTGGTGTCCCCAATGCTTCCCCATCTCTGCAGTGTCCCCAGAGCTCCCCTGCCCTCCCTGTGGTGTCCTTGATGGTCCCCTCCCCTCCCCTGCAGTGTTCTTGATGATCCCCTGCCTTCCCCTGCAGTGTCCCCACTGCTGTCCCATCCCCTGTGGTGTCCCTCAAGCTCCCCCACCCTTGACCCCAGGGCTCCTTGGCTGGTGTCATCTCCCAGTCCCAGGGCACAGAGGACGCGCTGGGGGCTGAAGCCCGCCACTGTCTGCCCATCTCCACGTGAGACCCCCAGCCCTCTGACCCCCTCCTGCCTGCTTTCCCCATCACCGCCGTCCCCAAGGGCAGGGACAGCCTGGGGCTACTGTCCAGTGTGCTGGGGCAGGCTGCAGGGCCACATCTCGGCACTGACCCCCTCCCCGTCCCCGCAGACTCCGTCACTGTCTTCACGGGCCAGTGCTTTGTGGACAAGAATGGAAAGGAGGTTTTGAAGACCATGTGGCTCCTGCGGTCACGTGTGGAGAACATCAAGGACGACTGGAAAGCCACCAGGTGAGCCCCCTGTCCCTGCCCCATGCAGGTCCCCTGCGCATCCCCGGGGGGTCGGGGCTCTCCCACCCCGCAGTGCTCAGCGCCCGTCGGAGCTGCTGCCAGCGTGGGGGTGACCGGGGATGGGGTGCTTGTGCACGGCCTCCCTGGGGGTCCTGCCACGGTGTAAATGCTGCTGGCGGGTGGGAGGGGGCGTTCAGCACTGGGAGGGTGCATTCGCCCTGTGCAAGGGTGCATTTCCCACCCTTATGTCTCCTCCCGCTCTGTCCCTGCAGGGTCGGCACCAACGTCTTCGTCCGCCTGCAGCCGCAGAAGGAGTGAGGGCGGCGGCGCGGGGTGTTCCCTGGCCGGCAGCGGTGCCGGGAGTCCAGAGCCCCCCTCCTGCCCCACCACCTGCTTCTTCCAATAAAGCTTTGCTGCAAACACCCACCCGGCTCCTGTCCTGTCGTGGCTCAGTGCCCACATTCCCCCATCCCCGCCACGGCATCCCATGGGCTCTCCTGTCACCGTTCCCAATGTCTGGTGTGTGTGCCCTGCTGTGAACCCCCCTTTAGCCCGGCCTCCTCCGTCGCAGCCCCCACTGCCCTGCCGTGCTCCCTTGGGATCCCTGCCTCGCCTGAGGAAGCAGGACCCCGCTCAGTCCGACACGGTGGCTGGTGGCCCATCTCCCACCAGGGTGGCCTTTGGCAGGAGGCCCGGCGTGGGCGGCCGCTGCCCAGCCACAGCCCCCTCCTCTAGAAAAGGGGCCGAGCGGGTGCAGGGCAGCAGCACAGGCAGAGCCCGGGCACCACGCACGGCCGCTCCTGCCGCCGCTGCT